>NC_087204.1:49061396-49063896 GCF_015104395.2 Macrobrachium nipponense | reverse complement strand
TTGCTATTTTACAAACAGTATGTAGACGACATGTTTGCACTTTTTAGAAGTCAGTTTGATGCTGAGAGGTTTTTAACTTTCATCAACTCGTTCACCCTGATATTAAATTCATGATTGCACATGAGACTAACAGTCATTACATTGTTTAGATATTTTGATTACATGCTCTTCTCATGCTTCTTCAATTCAGCTTTAGAAAAAAAGACATTCACCGGTCTTGGTCAAAATTTTTTCATAGCTTTTGTTACCATTGATTTTAAGATTAATGACTTATTAACCATGTTTCACTGAACCTTTGCTCTATTCTCTAGTTGGCCAGCTTTTCACAATGAAATAACATTTTTGCAGAAATGCTTTAACAGCAGTTGCTTTCCCACCCATTATTCTTTAAACAACGTCTACAAAATCTTTAAATAATAATTTGAGTTCCATGTCATCCCTACTCCTCACGTTCTTAAATTACCTCTCTATTCCAGTCTTCTTTTTATTCACGATACATCCTTTTGTAAGAACTCCAAGCTTTTAACATCCGATTATCTCCATGCCGTAAAAAATCAAAATCAAAAATATACCCACATACAAATTAAATGTCGGGAGCCTTTTCAGCTTCAAAGGCCGTTTGGATCCCTTAATGACCTCGTGTGTTATCCACAAGTTTACTTGTCCTTGATGCAATAGAGGTATCTGCATTTGATCAACACATGAGTTACTTAACGCCCGGAGTCGATAGTTATAAAGCTTTAGCTATAGAACTGGACTGGGCAACTAAACTTTCAATCCCGAATTTCCAACATAAGGGATCATACTGATATGTAAATATTCCATTCAGTACAAAGACTTTCAGGTTTTGCGCATAGCCTGCAGTCATAAACTTTTAACAATTAATGAATCGTTGTTTATTAAACAACTGGTCCCCTCACTGAACGCCTATAGCACGTCTATACCTCTTTATTTCCCGTGAACCGTTTACGCTTTTGGTCAGTCCTTCCTCTGCTTTCACTCTTTAAATGGTTGGTCCTTATTCATATTTTTTTAACTTCGTTTATTTTTATTGTAACATATATTTTGGGATTTTGATATTTGTCAATATTATATAATATATATATATAAATATATATATACTATATATATATTATATACGTATATATATATATATATTATATATATATATATATAGTATATATATATCTATTTATATATAAGTATATATATAGAGATATATATATATATATATGTATATATATATATATATATATATATATATATATTATGTATATATATATATGTGTGTGTGTGTGTTTGTGTTGTGTGTGTATACTTTTATTTTAAGGTTTTGGATCCATATGATTATGCAACGAATATGGATACTACTGATTCGACAAATGCCTTGATCACGGACCAAACCTTAAGTAAAAAAAATACTTACTATGGCGAAGGCCTATTTCAGAATGAGGAAAGATTATGCAAACTCTATGGGTTAGCTTAAGTATATTTATACAAACGAAAAGTATGGTAATGATATAAGAAACACGTGATGGGTGACTGGTCCCGGACATAAAAGTCCTGGAGCAACACAAGGCAAGAATCCACTTCCACAGCAACTCACACAATAACACATCTGTATAGAATGACTGGTCCTATAAACGAGTGCGATACACATGGGCCGGGGGATCGGGGGGCAATCTCAGGCGAGGAACTGAACACCCAATCTCAGGAGCATGAATCTTACACTACAAATCACTAAGAAATAGGTGGGGGTGGGCGGTCAGTTGCAATACTGAGTGATTACAAAAGGGTGAAGGGTATAATGACTCAAACAGTTACGTTAATTCCCAATAAAATTCTTTGGCGGACGCTAATCACAATGGGATTGTCTCAAGCATAGAAGAAACAAAGGATGCTAAGCACAATGGAATGATCTCAAAGCTTTATAAGGAACAATTGGAATAAGTCATGCTATGACAATAAATGGATACGAAACTGGTTATTCAACAGGGGGGAAACAAATATATCACACAAAGGAATGAAAAGAAAATTATGTTGAAGAATAAAGGTTGACTGACTGCCCGAAAACCTTGTAACTTCACTGTACCTGTAGTCAAAATTGGATCTGTTCTCCTCTAAAAGTGCTGATGCGAAGGGAGCAAGGCACTTATAGAATGTACTTAGGCACATTGTGTTGTCTCGGAAAGGAAAGAGGGGTGGGGGTTAGCCCAGTTGAGAGACATGTGGTATCACAATCGGCTGGAAATTGTCTAAGGCTGATCTCCCACTTGCTGAGCCTTTTTATCCATTTGGGGAAAGTTCTTTGGCATCTGAACAGAGGGCAGTGTTGTCCATCCTTCTGCGATCTGCAACCCACATGGTACAAGAACAGCCATATGGTTAACACGTGCCCTATTCCATATGACGACGGTTAATTCCCCTCTCGGCCAGGTGGATCCTTGATTTTGGTATGTGGAAGGACAAGGGTAGCGCAGTGAAAGTGGACGAGACTGGA
>NC_087204.1:49038896-49056396 GCF_015104395.2 Macrobrachium nipponense | reverse complement strand
TATTTTCATATATGTACCGAAGGGGAATATTACTTGATAATAATCTTGTCCCCTCATGGGATCGAACAACCGTCCAGTGGACGGGAACGAAATCAGGACGGACAGTGACGTTATCAGTTCGGCCAACAGAGAGGCTATAAGCTTATATCAAATCTGACCTTACAAATCACCGTCGAACTCGGTGATTTCGTAATTAGAATCGATATGAAACCCCCTCTACCAAGCTAGCCAATTCGAACGTTTGACCCACGTAGCCATGTTATGAATAATTATCACATCACCGTGATTCATATAAATCATTCGAGCTACAAATATCCTTTAATATCTAATTCGCTCTACCTCGGAATTGATATATTTTCATATATGTACCGAAGGGGAATTTTTAGTTGATAATAATTTCGTCCGCTCATGGGATTGAACCACCGTCCAGTGGATAGGAACGAAATCAGGACAGACAGTGACATTATCAATTCGGCCAACAGAGAAGCTATAAGTTTATATCAATTCTGACCTTACAAATCACCATCTTATTCGGTGTTTTCGTAATTAGAATCGATATGAAACCCCCTCTACCATGTTAGCCAATTTGAACGTTTGACCCACGTAGCCATGTTATAAATAATTATCACATCACCGTGATTCATATAAATCATTCGAGCTACAAATGTCCTTTAATACCATATTCGCTCTACCTTGGAATTGATATATTTTCATATATGTACTGAAGGGGAATTTTTAGTTGATAATAATTTTGTCCCCTCATGGGATCGAACCACTGTCCAGTGGACGGGAACGAAATCAGGACAGACAGTGACATTATCAATTCGGCCAACAGAGAGGCTATAAGTTTTTATCAATTCTGACCTTACAAATCACTGTCGAACTTGGTCTTTTCGTAATCAGACTCGATATGAAACCCCCTCTACCATGTTAGCATATTCAAACGTTTGACCCACGTAGCCATGTTATGAATAATTATCACAGCACCGTGATTCATATAAACCATTCGAGTTACAAATGTCCTTTAATATCATATTCGCTCTACCACGTAATTGATATATTTTCATAGATGTACCGAAGGGGAATTTTTAGTTGATAATAATTTTGTCCCCTCATGGGATCGAACTACTGTCCAGTGGATGGGAACGAAATCAGGACGGACAGTGACATTATCAATTCGGTCAACAGAGAGGCTATAAGTTTATATAAATTCTGACCTTACAAATCACCGTCGAACTCTGTGTTTTTGTCATTAGAATCGATATGAAACCCCTCCTACCATGTTAGCCAATTCGAATGTTTGACCCACATAGCCATGTTATGAATAATTATCACATCACCATGATTCATATAACACCGAGCTCGACGGTGATTTGTAAGATCAGAATTAATATAAACTTATAGCCTCTCTGTTGGTCGAACTGATAATGTCACAGTCTGTCCTGATTTTGTTCCCGTCCACTGGACTGTGGTTCGATCCCATGAGGGGACGAAATTATTATCAACTAAAAATTCCCCTTCGGTACATATATGAAAATACTATATCAATTCCAAGGTAGAGCGAATTAGATATTAAAGGATATTTGTAGCTCGAATGATTTATATGAATCACGGTGATTTGATAATTATTCATAATATGGCTACGTGGGTCAAACGTTTGAATTGGGTAGCAGTATGGAGGGGGTTTCATATCGATTCTAATTACGAAAACACCGAGTTCGACGGTGATTTGTAAGGTCAGAATAGATATAAACTTATAGTACGGTACACGTTAGTTAAGCCTAAGAACTGTGAGGAATTGCTGTCAGTGTATTTTATAAATGATCAAGTGGCAGTTCTATATTATGGAGGCTGTGTTCCGTGACAGACTTTATCACTCACCAGGAGGCCAGATTACCAAAGTGTCTGCTAAGTTAAGATTCTACTCTCTCTCTCTCTCTCTCTCTCTCTCTCTCTCTCTCTCTCTCTATCTCTCTCTCTCTCTCTCTCTCTCCTCTCTCTCTCTCTGTATAGATATATATAATATATATATATATATATATATATATATATATATATATATATATAACATAAATAAAGATAAATGCCACAAAGGAAAAATAAACGAAGGAGGTCTGCAAGATCTTTCGACTTTAAAAGTCCTTTACTGAGCAGATACTGACATAAATACGAGAAAAGACAATACAAGGAAGGTTCGTATAACTGACAGATAGGGATTATAAAGGGATTAGTACCTAGAATCCGACACACCTGGAAGATAAGAAACCTTCCCAAACAAGCATTAACAATAGGTGTAATTAAAGGTTTAAGACAATCATCTCAGATACAATTTCCAGACAATTAAAGGATTATAGGTGACAGCTATTCGGAACTTGGTAAACAAAACCATATTCAAAATACATGACAGACATACATTACAACAAAATTTAATAACTCTAAGGCAAATGATTTTTATTTAAGTCAGTAATTATATTTTTGAGGTCATTCTTAAACATGTTACAGATACAAGGGTCTAAATGAAAAAGGCCACGACTAACATTGAAATTACAATGAAAAGTCAGTTGTATTAAAGCAGATTCTAAAAGATTTCGTGATAAGACATCTCTTGACCATGCAATTACTGAACTATCAATCCAATTAATACGGTGGCTGTTTTCCCTTATTGAATGAATAATGCATTAGATTGTTGCCCAGTTTTTACAGAGTATTTATTGTATTTTCTCGTATTTATGTCAGTATCTGCTCAGTAAAGGACTTTTAAAGTCGAAAGATCTTGCAGACCTCCTTCGTTTATTTTTCCTTCGTGGCATTTATCTTTATTTATAGATTTATCACGTTCCTAACTTTCGTGATTCAGTTATACACACACACACACACATATATATATATATATATATATATATATATATATATATATATATATATATATATATCACGTGATAGGATGGCTGTGATAATGGAAATGGATTGCTCTAATTTGGACTTATGCGCAGAGCGCAATATGACTAAGTTCGCCACCTGCCAGTGAACAGGAAAGAGAGTGCCTTAGTGATAATTAGATTACCAACGACTACGTATGAGGCAAACTAAGAGTGTCTACTAAAATACATGTAATTCACTAAAGGGGCTCAGAAGAAATGTACAGGAGCTAACAATAGAGCTCCGTGCACACTCTCAGTTGCCGTAACAGGTAACAAACACAAAAGAATGTAGCCAAGTACTGCAATTAAGTACACTAACCCAAAATGGTTAAAATCATAAAATGAAAATTGAAAGGGGTCAGGATGCTTGAAAGGGAATGGTACAAGGGAAAGCTGTAGCACACTTTTCACACGGGGTTCCAGGAAAGCTTGACCGGATATGGCACTGGTAATGACAACTTAGTGGCACCGTTCATCTACTGATGACACACAAAGCAGGATCGTTGTAGCGCACGAGGGCATGACGAGTGAAATCAAATGGAACAACACCAGTCAAAACAATACTTCAAAAGTGAAATCTACACATATCACTCATGAACGATATCACTGTAATAACGGGTAACATAACGTTACCTGGTTATTTTCAAACTTCTACATTGTTAGAGGGAAGGAAAAGAAGGAAACAAGCTCTAAATTTTGACGTTTATGACTATATATACATAAAATATATACATATATATAGTATATATATATATATATATTATATGTATATATATAAATATATATTTCACTTGAACTAACTAGACCCATTTACGCCATCGCGGACCTTTCGTCAATGGGTTCAACTCATGCCTCAGCAGATGATGATTATATATATATATATATATATATATATATATATATAATATATATATATATATATATATATATATATATATATATAATCATCATCTGCTGAGGCATGAGTTGAACCCATTGACGAAAGGTCCGCGATGGCGTAAATGGTCTAGTTAGTTCAAGTGAAATGTATCCGAATTCAAGAGATCTGTGGATGCATGTTCTGTATTAGACTTATATTCTTCGTCTGTATAGGGATGTGTTAGTGCATCATCACTGAACCTTTCGTGTCTTAGATCCGAATCTTTAATGATGGTTTTTTAATTTATTTCTCACTCGGATACAGGCTTGTAATGATAAGCGTATTTAAAAAAAAAGGTGCAAAAAAGTTGGCATTTTAATAGAGCTATTTACTAATTTGTCATACCCACACATCCACGCACACACTCTCTCTCACACACACCCCCATATATATATATATATATATATATATATATATATATATATATATATATATATATATATATATATATATATATGCATGTCGACCAATTAAATATGTTAGGAACGGATAGAATATAATCTTCAATTTTTAATAGTAAACAAGAGTCGCATTGGAAGATCTGGAAAGGTAGTCGTGGTAGTCATTAAAGAAGAATAGCTGTCATTTAAAAAAAATACGTCTCTCATTCCATTACGTTCATATCTGAAAATGAGCCCCACATGATCCTTGGGCGTTCCTCTATACCCCTTTACGTCTTTAAAAACAAATTGATGTTTCTTAAGCAATTCTCGTCAACTCCAAAGGATATTTCATGATAAAAAATGTTTCTTATGCAATGTTTTCCTTACCAACACTTGGCATTAAGATTGAATCCATGAATATTTCTTAAAGTATACTGATATGAATCCAAAATACACATCCATGGTATGTCATGTCATTTGTAAGCTATGTTTTAACATTGTGATCACTTTGGTTATTTGAGTTATTCTGACACTTTTGCAAGAAAAACCCACCTCTTCCTTCACACGGATAAGCTGCTTCTTTGGACATGACGTTATTCACTCGAAGTCTGCCAAAGACATTTTTTAATATTTTCATAGCCAAAATTTGCCATCTCCGACGAATTGTACTTTTCTATCCATTAAGGTCTTACAAGCCTTTAAGCCCTCCTCAAGCCGTTAAGCCTTCCGAAAGAGAGAGAGAGAGAGAGAGAGAGAGAGAGAGAGAGAGAGAGAGAGAGAGCCAAATGCGATGAAGGGCCCAGATGTTGCGTAACGAGAAACATTTTTCCCGGAGCGTGATTTCTACCCTGTCGGCTTCTTTTATGTCGGGTGGCTGGGAGGGAGAAATTGTTTGCTTTTTGTAAGGAAATTATTGCGATATCTCTTCCCGGAAAAGTTGAGGAGTGTCATAATTCTATTTGTTTATAGCAAATAAATGTATCCTTTCTGCAAGATATTTCGTGTTATTCTTATTCCCTTTCTCTCCCTTACAGGTATGTGAGACGCGTTCCAAGGTCTGCTGACGTTGTAAGTAATTGTGTGTTTTTATTTTTGCGTTTTTGTACGCTTACGTGAGTTATAGAGGAAATCTGAGTTAGGTAATATTTTCCGTGTGAACTCCTCTTTATATTGTAGTCGCCATGTTATTTAATATATTTGCTTTTTATATTTTTTAATGTATTCGATGTAGTGTGATGTATATTTGCTTGTTGATTTGTCCGATAACTGTAAACTTTGGAGATATCGAGATATTTCATCTTTGTAGGTATAGGGATGTAATCAAGACACGCGGAATAATTAAGATATAGTGATAATCAAGTAATGAATTCCTGCATTGTGACTGACAAACTCTCCTTCTCTTTTCCAAATTCGCCATATAGTATGTTAATTTTCTTCCTGAGAATACTCTATTGAGCTGTTGTTCTTTTGTTAGCTTCAGCTTGATTTGCTGAGTATTTTATCTATTGCATTTGTGGCTGGAGTAGTTTTAAATTTTCAGAAAATGGCTTTCCCACATTCAGCTCATTTCTCATCAGAATAGTACCTTACATAATGACCCGTCTCGCTCACCCAGTGAAAATCTTGCATTCTGCAGTGAAATAAGCGAATAAAATATTTGAAATCCTGTAATGTTTAATTCACATTACAGAGTATAATGGGTCAGGGTCATTTTCGAATAGGGTTTACTCATAAAGAGATAAAGCCAGTGCTTATTTTCTTGGTCAAAGCATTTTATTTCAGATGCTTGCATTTTATACACGAACCTAACTACTAGTGTGTAAGTATCGATATTTACGATAGTTATCGGGATTCCCCAAAAGGTTATGAAACGCAGCCTAGTGGAGTCGAAAGACACGATTGATTGAGGGATTGACAGGTGTTTTCTGAACCGAGAAAGCGATACAGTTTCGGCGTCCAGTTTGGGCTTGAGACGGCAGCCACGGTGTCTGGTTTGAATGGGAAAATCACCCCGGCCTTTTGCTTCTTAATCGACCCTGTTGGTTCGAATTTCATCAATCAGGAGATTCTTGGGAATATTGGGAGTATATCGTTGTGAACACAACTATCTCTATATTTATCATACGCCTGAAGGTAGTGCTTCTTGTTCTTTTATATAATATATATATAATATATATATATATAATATTATATTATATATATATTATATATTATATATATATATATATATTATAAATATTAACATAGTATTATAGTAATTTTATAATATTATCTATATATATATATATATATATATATATATATATATATATAATTATATATATATATATTTAAAATGAGAGGGGAGAGTGTTATTAGGGGTGTCGATGGAAACCAAGTTGGGACTGCATGATGGGATTGTTGAGCCAAGTCTCTTTTGTGGCAGTAATGTTTGAATTTTGAATATGAGGTAAAAAAAAAAAAGTTTAAAACAGCTTTTTTGCATAAAGTCTTGTATGAGTAATATTTCGTTTAGAATGAATTAAAAGTTTCATAAATGCGGCGATACGTATAAATACTAAAAAAAAATTTAGTGTTGGGTGAAACTATGAATCATATTGTTCTGAGGTGATTTGATCAGGTGAAAAAATGGGTAACGATATTTTAGTTGGAAACAGTGTATAATTCTTAGGTGTGAGGTGAGAGGACAGGAAGACCTAGAAAATTCTGGACATATGCTTTAAAAACTGTATTGTAAAGCCAGGTCTTAATACCCAGGGAACCTGGAGTGTGTGCACGTGAAAGTTAAACTGTGTTGTGTGTCTTTGTGTGAGAAGGGGGTTCGACAGATTCTGAATCTTCTATGCAGTTTTTCCTAATATTGCAGAGGTTTTCACACAGGGGTTCATCCTCAATCCTGTAATTAAAGTACGAATATTTCCATCTGGAGTCATCCTATGTTATGGGGAAAATATAATGAAATGTTACACTTGTGCATACAAACATACAGATACATATACGCTTATTTATATATATACACACATATATGAGTATATATACATAACATACATACATACATTTGTATATAATATATGTATAATATATACGTGTATATATATTATATATATATATATATATATATATATAATATATATATATTGTGCGTGTGTGTAGGTTTTATACAGTTTTTATTCATTATTGTTTTGTGTGCGCGTGTAATTTCCTTTCCTCTTTCTTCACAGTTTTTAGGGAGAGGTTTCGGAAACAGAATCCAAGGTTCTTGGGTGAAGTTGGTTGTCTGGTTGTCTCCGAATTAAGTTAAACATGAAGATGAAGATCATTCAAATAAATTTCTGCCTGTTTGATTTGCAGTGTATCTCTTTCATTACAGGAAGTGATTCCTGTAAAGAAAGAGACAGAAGCGCGTCTAATGTCATTTAAGAAGAACAGGAATTTTATTCGGTTGATTTTGAAATATTAATCGAAACTCTTCATATAAGATAGAAACTGGTTCATTTGATCACTGTACCGATCTCATTCATTGATTATATGTCCGATACCGCCAGTGCCTAGGACTTCACCTTCAAAGCTCCATTGGTTTAGTCACGTTGTTTCTTAATCCTTTTTGTTGTGGACCATGAACATTTAGGGCAGTGACCGAGCGCGCTGCTAATGAACGCTTCAACTTCATGTAGTGATTATGTGATCCGATATGGACCAAAAATATTGATTTTACGCATGACAGCCGTTGCTCGTGTAAGTCCGTTAAGAACAATATTGTTTCTTAACAGTTGCTGAGAACCGATGCACTGTAGAAAAACTAGTAATACTAAGATATAGCTCTCAAGAGGTAAAGACTAATTATCTTGGCTTAAATGTCGTTACTGTTACTTCAGCTTAATTAGTAGAATCTATATTCTCTGGAACTTCAAATTTCCTGAGTAGAATTTGCTTGAAAGGCCCATTTTCTGGTTTGACCGCAGTGCCGTTGAGGCAGAAAATCATGATAATCATGGTCAAAGAGATTGGGAAATTATGATGAATTATGTTTCTCGCTAAGAATTGGACGTTCTTGGAGACTCCACCCGAAAACCTAAATGTTATTAATTTCGTGACCTTATTCACTTCCATACCAGCACACATCGTACGTACACACCGTCACTATTGCGTAGAAATGAGCGCTAATGTTTAACAATAACTTGCCTACTTGTAAAATAACTTCGAGGCTGTGTTAGTTATTCGGACTATATTATGCTGATTCAGTGCAAAAACAATAGCTCATTAATATTAAAAAAAAACTCATGTTAAAATGAGAGACGGTATTCATGGAATTCAGAGTATTGTGATCTTGGACTTGGTATTGTTGTATTATTTGTCAGTTAGGGTCAAGACAACGTTTCCTGCTAAATAGGTAACACGTGAAACAAATGTGCCAGAAACTTCAAGATTTTACAACACCAAGTGATCCTTTGGGCAAAAGTCTGAATTGTTTTGTCACAATGCTTCCACCACTGGTTAAGCAAATTAGCCCCGCATAATATAACTGCATAGCGTTAGGTAAAAAACATGAACAACCGGAGCAGCCTTACATGTCGTTTCGTAGTTTTACTTGAAAAGGGCCTCGTAGTACGATAGACTTATCCAGGTAGAGTGGTGGTGAGCACCATATTGTTGTGCGACCCGAGATATATTTCTGCTTCCCTGTCGTTTTCGAAGTACCCTTCTCATATTAGTCAATGGTTGTTTACCACTTTGCACCAGGTTAGCTCTTTTACAAATATTTGACAGTAACAACGGTAACGGTACAAAAATTGATCTCTTCTTCATTCTGACCGTATTGATAAATTTAACAATTTGAACTTGTATGTTGACGAATACATTATATAAATTTTGTCTGTTTTGCTATCAGAATTTGCTTAACAATATTTATGACAATTAGGATGAGTAGTTTGGCATTTGGCTGTTCACCAAAACAAACTATTCCATCAAAATGACCAGGAATGTTTGGCGATCTAACTTTAAACTTAATATCTCCATAGCTATCCGAGATATTAGAAACTGCATATTGTAATCTCATTGTTATAACCTGAAAATTACAGTACTACGTAATTTGACATTTGTTAATGTCGGGAACATCTTACCTCAGTGTCAGGGCCAATATTATATCGCCAGAGCTGTTGCCTTTTCTATCCTTTTATAGACTTTTTATATCTTTTCTCATATCTTTTTATGGCATTTTTACTCGTATGTTGTTTCTGTTGCATTTTATGTTCCGTTTATTGCCCACACTTGAATCGTTTTATGGTGTTCTTACATTTACATTGTTTCTCTTGCAGTATTTATTTATTGCCTTCTTTTCCAAACCGTGCTTTTTATTTCATATTCTTTTCACAACTGTCCATCAGAGTAACACTTTTCCCTTGATCATTACGTTTTTGATGTTTCCGAAGGTCAGTTGCACGGAAGTCAAATATGAAAGAAACTGCAAGGAGTTTGTTGTCAGGAAATTTAGTATACTGGGACTTTTTAAAAGCAATCTCGACCGATGACCGAAGGAAAATTAAATTTTTATTTTAATCTTGGGACGTGGCTGTGCGCTTGCTTGTGCTTTGAGAATGTTTTAGGCTACCCGCTGTGATTGTTGCATCAATAAACGATTTTCGGTTGGATGCATTGCGAGAAAATTTGATTAACATTATTCACTATCAAATTTTGAGTCACTTTTGATCTCTCCTTTATGAAGTCTTGTTCTTTTTTTTTCCTCCTGTCCATTGCAGGATATTAATTTTAATGGCTTTGTAATCGTTCGGGAGTTTTTAGCTGACTGGGTGCAACTAGTCACGGTCATCATTAATCTTCCTCAGTTGAAAAGGCAGTGGCACTCGAAGGTTGGTCATGTAAGTGAGAGGAAGGAGGGGAAGAATGAGGTTTGCATTAGTGGCGAATGGAAGTTATATAAGTGAGAATTGGATGTTTAATAGTCCTGTTGTGCTTTATTTTCTTGTCGAAGAGTGTTCCATTTTGGCAATTAAGAGTTCTTTGGTTGATTTAAAATAAAATTGGTCATTCAGAGTAAGCATATAAACAGTATGCTGTAATATCTCTAATAATTTGACTGTAGCTGGAGGTCATTCATTTGGAGTAAATTTTAATTAATAGATTGTATCTGGTGATATTTCCAATTGTAGGCCTCTCGTCATTTATTCTCTTTAGTGTCGTTGGTGGAAAATGGTTAAAGTATGAACATGTAAGAAGAGAATGAATTACTATACAAGTTATACCAGGGTGATAGTGAATTGGATATTAAACAAAATCTTGGACTTAAGGTTTATAAAATATATATACATATATGTGTTGTGTATATATATAATATATATATATATATATATATAGTATATATATATATATATATATATATATATATATATATATGGGTGAATAATTAGGATAAATACATTTCACATTGGTGAGAAAATTCAAACGCATAATAACTAATATTAGCTAATAGAAACAGAAAAGCAAGTCTGGACTTGGGACGTGGTGAGGGGTTAGAATATTAATTTTACAAATACTAAATCGTCCGCTAAATGCATCTTCACATATCTTGCCTTTTATGTGTGCAGGGCAAGAAAACATAAAATCAAGGATAGTAATGAATTTAGTTACGTGATGGGAGGTGTTGATATAAAAAATTCACAGTTCCATCCTATCTTTTATAGTGCCTAGTTTTAAAACCAAAACTAGAAAAACGAACAGCAGGCAGTGGTAGGCATAACATGTTATCATTAAAAATGATAAAAACAATATAGAAAAAGATATTCCAGGTATATGTGCCTCCAAATGCATTTTATAAAATAATTGAATATTTACGCAAACAGCCGTGTCAGGTAATAAGTACACAGATTGAATAAATTCATTATTGAGTAAATGAAAGCTTCGAGCAAATAATCAACCATTCCGTTGATATAATAGGTACATATGCCGAGTCTCAGTAACCCTACCACATGTATCATTAAGGCAACGAGCTTTAGAATCACGTACGAGTGCCGGACTGTCAAAGCTATACTTTTATACATTAGACCTGTACACAACAGTGGGATATTGAGAATACTCATCACATAATAGATCCCTTTTACATAAAGACAGTAAATCATTAATAAATCTTTACCTGCCCTCAATTGGTTAACAACCAAAAATTACGTTTGTAAATAATGTAAATATGTATGTAACATACTTATATATATGATTATATATATTTAAGTGTGTGTGTGTGTGTGTATTATACATACAAACTATAATAGGACAATAGTTAGCACCCTTGGGATACTTATTTGTATATATATATATATATATATATATATATATATATATATATATATGAAAATCTTACGTTTACATTTCTCCGTTGCGTTTGTTTTTGTGTCTTGAGGTAACTTTTCTGTTTCAATGAGAGCAGTAGAGCATTAGGCGACGTGGCCGTGTGCGTCCTCCTCTGAAAGGCTTCTAATCAGATTTTGGTCTGGAGGGCAGATGATGTCTGGATCAGTCGGAGGTTTATGCAGCTCAAGTGCGAGAGGAGGCGGTCGCACGCATCTCGCATATTTATCCGAAGAGTTCAGGAGGCGAGGGTCAAGGGTGTGTACACTCTCGGCATTACTTAGCAATGCAGTCACAGGATGCAAATGTCTCTTTCACTTCAACAAGGGGATCATGAATGCTCTCATGTCTCCTTCGTTTGTCTTTTGTTCTTGAGCTACGAGCTCTCTCTCTCTCTCTCTCTCTCTCTCTCTCTCTCTCTCTCTCTCTCTCTCTCTCCTCTCTCTCTGAGAATTTTTAACGTCAGAAGAAATTACGTTTCCAAAATGTTTCTTATCCCATTTGTCTGGAAAGCTAAAGTATTGTCATTTGATTGCCTAATATAAAAGCAAAGATGATATTTTCGTGAATCAGGATGTAACTCGGTACCATGAAAGTGTCTGTCTGTCTGTTTGTTTGGACTGATGCGCCTTACTGATATCCTCAGATTTATTTTTAGGTTGATTATCTCTTACTAATGCTGTATGAAGATATCTTGAATAGTTGTTAGACATTCATGAGGAATATTTGTCTGTGGTTGTCTCTTAAAGACCGAAAATAAAAAAAAACACAATTTAATGTTCAGTTAAAAGAAAAGAAACTTGATATAGCCATCGTGTAACAAGGCATGTTGTTTTAATGACAAAGTGCCTTTTTAAGGATGATATATACACATATGTTTGAGTGTGTGTGTATGTGTAAGTGCTCATTTGTGTGTATGTGTATGTGTGAGGGTATGTGTGCTTGTCTACAAAATGTTTGCTTTGGATTTGTATGCAGTAAAAAGAGAATAACTAAGAGCCTGTTCACCATCTTTGAATTTATTTGAACCAGCCAGTTCCGTGCGATAATTTTTTTGAATTCAGGGAATTATAAGACAAAATATAAAGCTTAGAAAATCTAGGATCAAACCATCAAAGCCGTAGTAATCATGAGATATGTGACGTAATGATAAACCATTTATGTTGCTAGTAAGAGGTGGTTATTGATGGTGGTATCTTTAATTAACAAAAAGGTCTTCGAGTGTTGCTCGTTTGCAATTCTTTGTTTCTTATTTAGTATTTGTTTGGTTTATACTGGTTCTTGTTATTGTAACTTTTATATTTGATCTGTATTCTTGAAGTCTCTGACACTGATAGGAATCCACACAAAGAACTCTCATTCTTAGGATTAGATATTAAAATTATTTTTCTCTTTTGATTTTTTGACGAACCTTTAAAACCCTTACTATGACTTTTGATTATGTTTCTGTTTGTTTTTATTATCTACGCTAACCCTTCTACCTCTTCAACGTATTTCCACGATTTGTCACATTAACAATGCTCTTTATTGTGCTTGCTTAGTTATGGGCGGGGCGTGAGTAAGAGATTTGGAGTTATGTTGTAAAAATGTCAGCGTAGGGGAAAGGATGGATCAGAGTATTTTGATATGTTACGGTCATGTAGAAAGAATGGACGACAATCACTCAAAGAATGTGTATAATTCGGAGGTTTCAGATGGGAGCTGGGAGTAGGGGTGGGAGAAGGAAGGAGGCTTAGAAAAGTTTGGAAAGATGGACCAAAAGATGTTTTGGAAAGGCGGGCCCTTAGAATCCAGTATAAGAAAAGTGCGAGATAGGGATGAATGACGCATTGTGGGTAGGAAGCTCTAAGCTCTGCCGATGAGCCTTTTGTGTGTAGTAGGTGTAGAATGCGACTGTTTTACTGAACTGGGTTCATCCACGATTAAGCAGTCAAATTATGGATGTAGCAGCTACTGTTTGTTTTCTCTCTCGAAGCAGCGCCTTTTAGGGGAAACTGCATAACGTTAATGTTAGTATAGTGTAGTCTGCTGACTGTTATGGGCCTACAATATTTACTTCTTAGTTCACAGAGTTGGCAGTTCCCTCTCATTCAGAACGTGTAAACCATAAATAACTCCTCAATAGAGATACTATAGCGTTAGTAGAAGTGTTTCCACCTGCAGAAACAAGTATTGGTCTTTTATGTGTTTCTTTCTTTCCCTGTCAGCCATGATCATCATTAGATGTATGGGGACTCTTAATGTGGTTATCTGCGATTACTGATTCTACTTTCTTCTTTTATCGGGTTTTCTCTAAGTCAGGACAGTATGACTAGATGGGAAATGAACGGAGATGTAAGTGGGAAATCAGTTATATATATAAATATATATATATATATATATATATATAATATATATATATATATATATATATATATATCTCTATATATATATATATATATATATATATATATATAGAGAGAGAGAGAGAGAGAGAGAGAGAGAGAGAGAGAGAGAGAGAGAGAGAGAGAGAGAGAGAGAGAGAGAGAGATATGCGTTTACATTCTTTATATTATAAATGGATTTGATTGGTTGCCATTTTGTGAAAATCAATCTCGAATACATTTACATCAGGTTTAATAGAATCTGGGCAAAGAGGTAAGCGAGTTTCCTTTATAGGAAACGAAAACCCTCAGTACGTAGAAGAAGCCAGAGGCAGTTTTGTACAGTCTATTATTGACTAGTAACAGTCACTGAAATTTGAAAGATACACTGAAAGTCAAATGAAAGAACGTCATTTACTAGTTTAGTGGTTTACAACTCAAGATATGTAACTTCAGCGCACGTCCATTGGTCGTCTGAAACACCGATATCTTAATGTTTTGTATAATGGCATGTAAGTGATTTAAGGTACACAAGCATTTAACTAACAAGACCGCATGCTATTTCAATGGTCTAGGACCAGGGAAAAGTTTTTTCTTATTTTAGAGCATTGGCTCAAATTCTCTGCTCTTGAGATTTTTTTTCCTCGCTTCAGCAGTAATAGATTTCTCGCACGTATGTGGTTTACAATATATTTTTTTGCGTGGAAAAGTAGTTTAGCATGTATAGGTGTTTTAGGTGTCTGTTATAGTAAGATAATAGGGAGTACTACAGCACTCAGTGGAGACTGATTAACAACATTGTTTTCTACAATGATGAATGCATATTCAATTGTACAGTAGGTATAATATGTCTTAATTGCGATATATATATATATATATATATATATATATATATATATATATAATATATATATGTGTGTGTGTGTGTGTGTGTGTGTGTGGTGTGTGTGTATTGTGTGTGTGTGCGTGTGTACACGTACGTATTTATGTAAACTTTTGTGCCTTTGTTGAATCCAAGAATGACCCTACATACAGACGTTGATGAGCGCTTGAGTTGAATGTGATATTTCGTATTTTCTTAATTGGCAAGAACGTAATGAACATGAAAAGAGTTACATCATAATCTTTAGTATTGAAGAAAAACGTTATGGAACTCTAGATTCCGGAGGATGTTAAGAAATGAACTCAAGATGGAATATTTTTAGTTACAATCTCTGAATAGTATTGAACCTGTAAAGGATGGAAGAAATAGTTGTTTTTCTTTTCTAATCTCTCTCTCTCTCTCTCTCTCTCTCTCTCTCTCTCTCTCTCTCTCTCACATATATATGCATGTATGTAGTATTTGTCAGTGCACGGATTTTTACCTCCAGCATTTATTTTTCTTTATTTTTTAACTTTCTCTCGTTACTTGGGAGCATGTTAAAAGGGCTCTTCACCGAACGCGTCAGGTGTGGATTCAAATGCAGCAATTAAGATAATGCTGTCTGGCTTACTAAAATTCTTTACTTACAGCTTTTTTTTCTTTCTTTCACTTTTTACCATATGCTTTTTGACATACCAAAACCATATAGATATTGGAGGATACTGAAAGGTTCGCGCAAGTTACTTTAGCTAATTGATCAACTGATTACAACTGGATGCCTCTTTTATCTATTGCTCGTGTGTTTGGGGTGCAACATTTTCTTTGCGTATTGAAGCTTTGCGAACCGGAACAGAAGTAATAGTACTTGTTCCGACTTATAACATACGGGAGGATATACCAAGCACTCACAGTATGAGGAATCCGGGGCTGTTTTCTGCTCTTTGCTGTGGTAGGAAATGGTAGTTTCCATTAAGTGTCTGTCGTTATGATCGCCCTCCACCTCCTCCTCCTCCTCCTCCTCCTCCTCCTCCTCCTCCTGCAGGGTAAGGAGCGTAACGTTTGCATATCCTTACTATCGTCTTTCTCATAGGACTCTTCGATCTTAAAGAGGAAAAGCTGTCGAGAGGTCCCAAAAAATAGCAAGCGTTTTTGTCGCAGTTTCTCCTTCGTCTGTATTTTCCTCTCTCCTTTTTCCCTTTTCCTGTACTTCCAGAGGCAAATTTCCCTCTTACCCGAGTGGGTAACTGGTTCTCTCCCACTCAAGATGAAGCCCAAGAACCGCCTTTTCCTTTTAGAGATAAGTCTGTTATATTTTTTCCTTGAGAGTGACGCAGCCAGTTATGGGTTTACTTACTAGATGGTTTCCCCTAAAAATGAAAAATAAAAATAAAAATAAGGAGAAAAACTGTAAGAACGTTAACATTTGAGTTTTTCGGAATTGTTTTTGTTATAACTACGGAAACCTTCGGTGAATGAAGAAAATGATCAAGTCTGTGCATGGATAAGCGCCTTTAAAAGATTAATGTATATTGTATAAAGTTTCACATTAAAATGTTTTCTTTTTATGTTTTTAAGCAGGAGCCTGATTGTCGTATGAGGTATTGAAAAACTGGTAACGTGAATTTAAGCTTTAAGAACATTAACTTGTTTATGGAAATCGTTAACTTTTTAATGTCAAATTTATCTTCCTGTCAAGAAGATTCTGAAGTGGCCTTAGTGTAGTTAGCCTTGAATGGTAATTAATCCCAATAAACCAGCTTCGCTTTAAGGGAATAGTTCGATGATGAGTATATGCAAATGATTATACTGAAATGACTGCATATTTAATCATTAATGACAACTATTACTTGACCCTTCTCTCTCTCTCTCTCTCTCTCTCACACAACTACACAACACACGCACACATACACACATACACGAGCAAACAGACAGAATGCTTTTCTGTTTTCAAAGTGGCCACTTCATGCATCCATCTTTAAAAACGTATTGATTTGCAAAGTCTTTTAACGCTTACAGTCCGTGCAAGGACTTACGGCTATCATTGCAACACAATTTTCTAATGGCATTTCCTCGCTTAGGTGCTGGAGTTATCGAACGACCTGAGGTCGTACCTTACCGTTATGAAGGTTCTCTCTTTCTTTCTACCCAACGGACTGTGGAAAAGCAATAAAGCTTCGGTGTGGTAAAAAGGAATCTGCATAATTTTGAATTTTGATTTTTTCTAGTTTAGAAATGAATCATATGCTGTCCTTCTTTTGGATTTATAAACTTTAGACTGTAAAGGTCAAATGAGATTTTGCCCTAAAGGAAGAATTCAGCAATATATTATTTTATGTTCGAGACAGGTTATTTACGCACACTCAGTCTACACATACGTAAGTAGGCAGAAAATACTCAATTATTGTTTGCTCCAAACAAATTAACTATAGAAAGTTTTTTAAGCTGAAAAATGTCCGTAGCAGGTATTGTAACTTATGAGTGCTCATTAGCATGAACAGCCAATCACGATTAGCTTCTGTGATATCGACTGCGGATATTTACTTTTGGCACAAAAAATAAAAAAGTTCATTTAATTAAGGAAGAGATAGTTTATTTGAAAATGAGAAAAAAAGTTTGGGACACCTATATTTCAGGAGCAACATGATTGAGGGAGAGGAACATCTGCAGTGCTGGTAATAAGAAAGGCAGCTTGTTGG
>NC_087204.1:49021396-49033896 GCF_015104395.2 Macrobrachium nipponense | reverse complement strand
AAGCAAGAGAATCATATGACAAACGAGGCCTGAGAGTGGTCCTAGGCATATCAAATTGGCCTGGCGCATTCAGTATTTTACTTTCTCTCTCTCTCTCTCTCTCTCTATTCTAATTCTAATTAAACCAGACCAAGATCTAACTAATAAAACGAAATAATTTCAGTTCCCTTCCCCCCCCCTCCCCCCCCCCTTCATATTCTGATGAGGATTAACCATTCCCGGGAAGGATCAAAGCCTTATCATTTTGAGAATTTGTCGCTATAACTTTGTCCTTAGATCAACATATTTTGTCCGTTGGGTAACTGGCAAGTTAACATACGCTGGGTGCCTCAATTTTTGGAGAGTTTTTCCACTTCCATAACATGAATTGAGCATAATTTCTATCACAATCATTTTAGTTCTTTTTTCTTTGTCAATTGGTTGGAAATTTACTATGCTCATACTGCATTTGCATATTTTGGACAAATTCCGTTTGCATATACAGGGAATAATTTCATACGCAACTTGGAATTTTGCGGTAATAAACGTCATCTTCAGTGACATAAACTACTGGAATTTAGGTCTATTTTCGACGCTGTTACCCAGGAAATTATATATATATAAAAGCAACTTTCAGTTCAGCATATTTGCGATCCTATGTACCAAGGGCAGTAAATATTTATTAAGAGATTTACCATCTTTCAGGACGCAATGCCTGTGGATATTTAGCGTAGCACAGCTGCTTTACAGCTTCAAAATCAACACACGTTGGAGCTTAATAAATTTTCTTATTATACTGATGCTACTGTGCGTGCTTAGACCCAGATATGGTAATTTTTAAAGGCCACTGAGAAACACACGCTGAGGATTTTTTCCCACAGTATTTGAAGTACCTAGGCTTTATACCTATTGAGAGTGGCTGTATATGCCCCAATCAATCATTATTCGAGCGCCGTTATTTCTACGCATGATCTTCAGAACAATATCATGGCGGTGTTAATATTCTGGCCGCTCCATCTGTGGGATCTGGATTGCATTTATTCTCCTCTACCACGGTACCACACCTTCACTTGAATACTCTTCATTCAGCTTACATGCCTGAAAGCAGAGGGTTTGAATTTCAAAAGGCGACTTCCCATAGAATGATGATTCAATATATATTTCTAAGAAAAATACACGTCATGTTTATGTAAGTTGTACTTCCATGCCGCTGTTTTGCGTGTCTGTCATAAAAAAAAGAAGTGCGTGTTAGCAGCTTTTCTTTTGTATTCATGAATCCTGGAAATTATAAGTTAAAGCAGCCAGATAATTATCCCACTCAAAAACCATCCCCACCCACTTCGTCCCCCTCCCCCATCCCCCTCTGGCCGGTATCATTCCACGAGATGTGGAACCCCCTTCCCATCCTGTCATATGCCCGGGTATGATAATTATGGCTTCGGACGAAATAACCCCTCCATTTTTTGTTTCATCTTACTTTACGTACGTTTCTGTCGAAGCTTTTTTCCGGGGAGGGGGTGATGTGGAGTCATGGCGACAGCTTCATATGATAATTTTCTTCATTTGATGTTGGCCTTTAATCATAATGTAAAGATACTTTTGTTTTAACAAAGAAAAAATCTACGAATTTCTTTTCATGTACGAACCTTAATTTCGTGATGATCGCCCAGGAATTCCGGCTGGATGGAAGTTAGGGAAGCTGGCCTATAGTAGTTTAGCGTCCCCATAAGAAGCAATAACTCGTACAGAAGTAAAATAGAGGATGGGAGAGATGTATAATTTGCATTACGATAGTGGGTACCTATGGGGTTGCCGGAAGACGCTTTCCGCAACAGTTGAGCGTCTTTCTTCGTTTAGTTTGTTACGGTCTCTTTTATCTAAGTTTAACGTGCATTGAGTATTTTTGAAAAATGTCTCATCTTAAAGTATCTAATAGAATAATACATGCAACTTGAGTATCACTTGTTTTTCAGCCGAGCCATCTTGTGCCTCGAGGGTCTTAGCATTCCAGTATGTGCTTAGTGAGTGGCCTTCTCGTATACGTTACAATCCTCGTTCCAGGGCCGGTGACCGGAGTCAGAGTGTGGGTTGGCTGCTTGTCAACCTCAGTTCGTGTCTGTCAGTGTCGGGTAACAGTGCCAATGCCTAGTGCATGAATACAGTTGGTGCGTGCTGCTACTGGAAAATATAAAATTGGTGTGTATATGTGATGAATCATAAAATAAGGTTAAGAGAAGCTTTACGTAATGAATTATATTTAGTGACGTAAACTGAGAATGAGTAACACATTACTGCTCTAATTTTTGTTTTCTTCAAATTAAAAGCGATTTATCAGCCATTAGTTTTTTTATTCAAAGTGCTTAGCTATGTGATATAATTTGGGTGTTTTATGTGATGAAATGGTTGTTGCAGCCTAGTAGAGTGTCATTCAGTTTCCTTTTAATGGAACACGGATTCTGTAAAATTAGACCGCGAGCCACAAAAACAATAGTGAAATCGAACGTGGATCTGATCCAATGCGTTCAGATTGTTGCAGTCAATAGGTATCTTAGCAATTTCGGTATGAGGTTTTAGGCGTGTTTGAGGGTAGGAAGGGAGAGAGGCGGAGGAGGGTGTGTGATGGAGAGTGGGGCATCCCTCTAGCTGTACGAGGCACCCCACCCTGATACCTGTTGCAACAACATCTAATTGTCCCTCAGCCAAGCCTCCTTCCTACCCTGCTACTCACCTGCTAACCTGCTGATGGCGCTCAGATTACTTGACTACCGAATCAGCAGGAATCCTCGTGGATCATCTCTTCCATCATATCTCAAAGGCCATTGTCACTACCTTTCTGGGATTTTCAGGTTTTTCGATCTGATTCCTAATTTTACTTGACTTTTTTTTTTCTTTTTTTTACTTACTTTTAAGTAATTTTCGTTTGTAATTTATTGTTTCACTTCTTTTCAAATATTAGTAATCTATGATATGATATATTTCTCCACATGTTACATGGTGCGAAATTTCCAATCAATTATACACATTTAGATACGTACTCAATGCTTATGTTCCCATTGATTTTGCGTGTAAATCGTCATGCAGATGTATTTGGTGAAATAATTATTTTCAGAATATGCACGAGTTTCTGTATGCCGGTAGGTATGTGTTCAGGCGTGTACTTACTGTTTACATTGCGGTATTTTCCGCAGGACAAGGCGCAGATCCGTAATTGGTACCGTGTTGGAAATCATTTGAAATATTCCATGTTTAAAAACATATCAGAAGCTGTACATGTTATGTTAATCTGTGTCGAAATTTATAAGCAATGTTTTGAAAATTTTCTAAAATCATCTTCCCACTATTTATCTCAGTGATAACGAATAGATATGTCTATATATGTGTGCATATATATATATATATATATATATATATATATAATAATATATATATATATATATATATAAGATATATGTATACACATATATAATGTCTGGAGATGATTCCAGAAAAACAGAAGGACAAAGTCATTTTCATATTCATCTTTCTGCTGAATCAAGGACCTCAATCCACAGTTGTTCAATTTAATGCTCTTATGTATAATGTGTAGCACCGGATGATGAATAAAGCCTTCTGGTTTTCAGGGAATTTCTAGGGATGGCGGTGTCAGCCTTAAGTCCACTTTTTTGACCCTAGCTGCCACTGGTACCCATTTTTGTCACTACTAAATTTCAGGATGTCGATACGCATTAATGAATTCAGTGAGGGATTTCATTCGGCATCAGTTTTGCGTATTGACAAAATATGTTTTTATTTTAGGTTCGGTTTATTTGTTTGTTTACTTATCAAGCGGTAGTCGGTTATTTATTGTTTACTATAATAATTTTACTTGAGGTGACTGACAACCGCTGAGAATAGAATTTGGAAGAGATAGACATAAACTTTTGGGCTCGATTGCTAAGCTACAATTGAGATTAGCATTCTCCCAGTCCTTTTGGTGTGTAATGTCACAGCGTCCCATCTTTAAAAGCTTATGATGCCCTTCTTTATGGGTGTCGATATTATTCAGAATATTGACCACCATAAAACGGGGCATCATAAGCATTTCTA
Organism: Macrobrachium nipponense; assembly: GCF_015104395.2. NCBI lineage: Eukaryota > Metazoa > Arthropoda > Malacostraca > Decapoda > Palaemonidae > Macrobrachium > Macrobrachium nipponense. Next base: position 49,029,831 of record NC_087204.1, on the reverse strand, counting down.
CAGTTGTCAAGGAAATATATAAAAACGAAACTTTGGTAATGTTCTTATTTTTTCTCTTCAATGTACTGAAGGAATTGCTTATAGTAATAGTTTTTATGCAAGTCTTGATTTCAGTTTGTAGTTTTGCGCATTAAGGCTAAAATTTAGGAAGAAAATGAGGCGGCTGGCTAGAAAAAAACTAACTCAATCTTGTTACGAAGAAGAGAGGAAAAAACCTATAATGGAAATCTTATATATATAAAATTTATCCAGTGGTTAGTGTTGGAAATTTTTGAATGATCGAAATGCCAGATTCTTATTCTGCATTACCCACAAAAGGCGATGGTCCTCAGTCAGTCGTTTTACTACACCAACATTCCAAGTGGTGTCAGCAGTTACGGCTTGGAAGGGCGAGTACGCAACAAATGAGACCTTAGTTAATTGACTTTAGCTAAAGGATGGCGTCACAAGGCTAAATCACTAAAGGGTAACAGGGGCAGATTTGAAAATGCGTTTAGTAATAAGAGAATAAATTTAGAAGGATATTCTCGAATTGCTGTGAAATCAGAAACAGTTTGGTACCGTAGGGAGCTCACAGTCTTCCAGAGGCATAATTGGTCACCCTGTGATATGAGAGTTTTGGATTGTATAGTTGCTTGTCTAAGCAGTGTCAATAATCGGAAGTTGGTGGATTATTACTCTGAAAAATGATAGTGAATTTTGACAGGATACCAGGAAGGGAACAAAAATATCTGAAGGAAAGAGAGACAATTTGTCGTGGAAGCATGAAATGTTACACAAATTTTATGTCAGAATTACGCATGGGTGCTGTTGTGAACCCAATCATATCAACAAATCAAGTGACTAATTTTGGCTTCGCAAAGTAAAGTCAAGCAGAAAGATTTATCTCCTCTTACCGGTTTGGGTAGAGGGAGCAAGAGCACATATCCTGGAAATTCCTGATTTGGAAAATGGTTGGAAGTTGAAGTGCCTTAAGATTTAGTGAAATTAAGAAGCGAAAATGCAGCAATAGAGTTAGATGTATTGCTCTTAATTTGTTAGTTAAATAGATTGGTAACTGAACATTTACTACTTTTGGCATACTTAATATACTTGATTTCTCGTTGATCCCACGTTCAGTTATTTAATTATGTTCACACAAACCAGATACGCGTCATATATGTGCAAAATAATGTTAACTTTCACGTAGTTGTATGCATTAATTATATTTTTTTTTTCAAAAGCGAAATCTGTACAATGATGCGGCTTACGCCGATATACAGACATACAGAGAACCGAGCAACAACTGACCTTACACAGATCCTAATGAATTTTGATAAATGGCTGTAATCTTTACTAAGTGAGTTGAATGAATTAATTTATTTGGGTTTCTGGGGAATCTGAACCTTTTGTTACCAATTCGGTCATATCACACACACAACTATATATATGTATATATACATACATATATATATATATATATATATATATATATATCATATATATATGTATATATATGATATATATATATATATATATATATATATATATATATATAGTGTGTGTGTTACACGTAAGCAAACAGTCAATGAAAGGCTGTAAAAAATGTTGCCTTTCTGCATGTGTGTGTGTGTTGTGGTGGATATGTCCGTTGCTTGAAAGCATTACCGGATTTGGGTGCTATGAGGTCTTCGACTCCTTGAGGGAAGCTTAGGGAATGTGGTTGCCAATATCGCGTTACAGCCCTGCAGCAAATTGAGGAGAAATAGCTTAGAATTGCGTTCCAAGTTGTGCAATGTCACTCCTTGCTTATTAGGGGGTGGGGGGGGGGGGGAGGGGGGGGTAGGGTGGAGGGGTTAGCGCACTATTTGTCTGTGTATCAACACATATAGATAAACTGATATTACTCTCTGCCACGTCTCTATATTCTCCTCTGCACACACACAGGTGTACTTATGCGGATTTATTAATCGCGACGGTATACCCTTCGAGGGTGTTTCTCAGCAAGTCTTTAGAAAGAGCCTGCATGCCCCATGCCCTTCGCATGCTTGGGGGCGACCCGCAACAATAGATTAACTACCAGATAATTATTTTACGACAGATAGAATGGGTTTTCAGGAAATTAATCACTTTGTTTCCCTTTCACTATTAGGGAAGCTATGTATTGTTTGTTTGTATGTAGGTATGTACGTACACACACACACACACATATATTATATGTATGACTGGTAAAAGTGCTTTGTTTCAAGAAAATTCCATCTAATAAAAGGAGCCCATAAAAATGCCACAATATAGAAAGTAAGTACTATATTTCAAAGACTGCTGTCTCTCTCTTCAAGTAGGTAATAAATAAGAAAAGTTACAGAAAAGGCAGTATTTATATTGAGAGATCCATCCACAAGTAAGCCGTTTAACTAGGTCACCCTGGTTGATAATTTCTCATTAATCTTTTCAAGGGTTGGTTAAAGGAAGATTTTATCTATGATATCTGAATCCCAGGCTCCCTTTGGGTGTTCATTACCTTTCTTTATTCAATCAAGGCTGACTCCATCATCTAGCTTTTGTACTGACATTTGCTGCTATGAATTATATATGACAAATTCCAGTTTTATTCTGTGGTTATGGTTATTTGCATGGTTAAAAATATTTGAGCTCTGTTGTCTATACCTAACTGACTGTTCAATGTTCATGTTGTGTCAATCTCTGGGAAATTGATTTTCCTGTAAAACCAATATATATAAGATTGGTCACAGTCCAGGCTTAGGATTTCGTATACTCATGTGTCTTTGGGGATTGGGTTTTGTTGGACGTTAATCCCATCCCTGGACTGTGACCAATCTTGTAACGATTTTATAGGAAAATCACTTATCATTTATAATTCCTATCGGTGTAAGTCGTTGTTACTGTAGAGTGAATTTTATATTAAGTGATAGTTATGTACTTATATCTGTAAATATAATAAATCCACGCATTGATAAGTAACTCGCATATACTATATGTGTATATATATATATATATATATATATATATTGCATATGTTGGTGTGTATGTATGTGTGTATATATGTGTGTGACACGCACACACATATGTATATATATGCTTAGGATGATATGGGTGCTTTCAAAGAAACATAACGTAGCAGTCACTAATGCATTCCTACTTTTAACTGCTAAATCCTAGATAGACCCAATATGCGGTAGATTTCAGTTACATTAGCCTCTTCAAACATATATACACTAGGGCTCACTGTGCAATTCACATCCTCTCTTCACACACTACACTTCTTTATATTAAAGCCCTTACTTTCCAATAACTCTCTCCTGATCGGTGCAACGTTTTATTGGCCTTCTTGTCTTCAAGACTTTACATGCTATGTATATGTGTGTGTGTGTTTGTGTGTATATATACGTGTATTTATAAATTTATATGTATTATGGATATATATATATATATATATATATGTATGTATATATATATATATATATAATTTTTTTTTTCTGAAGTATTATCAAAGTTTATTATTGTAGTAGTAATGTTAAGAATATTGATAAATATGATTACTATTATTATTAGCATTATATTTCGTTATGCTTTTCTTTTCAACATTCCACGAAATGTACACTTTTAAAGGGCTCATGTGAAACTTAGAATAAATATGCTCATGGAAATACGCTGTCCTTTAGGCATTCATACTGGCAGTAATAATCTTCCCAGTACCTCCTCACCTGGGGAAGGTAACCTGACCCGAGGCACCCACTAGCTCTGCCTTAATTCATTCCTCGCAAAAAGAAAGAAAAAAAAAATATGGTAGTTGTTGTAAGGTAAAACTATGATAATAGGATGTCCTGCGTAACGAAGCATAGCTCGGCTCTTACGCTAACGCGTAAGACTTTACTTGGCGATGTTTCTCATTTTAAGCTAGTTTTTGTTTTTTTTCTATTGTTATTATTATTATTATTATTATTATTATTATTATTATTATTATTATTATTATTATTATTATTATTATTATAGTCCTTTTAGTTTTTATTGTCGTTGTTACCCTCTTATTATTATTATTATTATTATTATTATTATTGTTGTTGTAAAAAATTCATATTCGCATGTGTCACAAAGGGTGAAAAAATCCCTGGTGATGTACGAGTAAACATAGATTTAAAGATATTTATAGACTGAGAGCTTTCGAGAGCCCGCTTAATTTTTCTTGTTAATCGAGCAATTCCTCGAATGCACTCTTTGTATATACTATGGCTTTGAATCTATATTTGCACTTACATGAACCTGTATTTTTCACAAATATAATTATTATTAGTATTATTATCTACTGAACCACTGAATCCTAGGAGTCACTTATCTTCTTTGGGTACTGATCATTAATGTTATCTTACGAGCTTCTTACCATGCACTATGCGCGCTGGAACCCGGAGCCTGTCTCCCATACACTCCCCATCCCCTACCTACCCCTCCGAACCCGGGGCGGACAAACAGGTTTGTATAATGAGAGTGGATGTCTCCCCTACCGTCCCGTTTCCCTACCTACTCCACCCTGGGTGGGGCGGAGAAACTGGTTTGCATGCGGTGGGTGGCTGTGTCATGTCGCCTCTACTGTCGCCAGGGGCAGACAAACAAGATCCACTCGGATTTTATTATTATAGACTTATTCAAATTATTTACCATAAGATCTGAATTCTGAAACAGTCATGAGTATCAGTAGAGATTAGAGACATGAAACCAACCGACGTTGTACGTTTTGTTGAGGGGGAATGAACGCAACTTTTTAAATCCTTTTTATTCATGGGCGTCGCTTTCAAATGCCATTGAATGGTGGGCATACAAGTCGCTTCACGTCCAGATCACGCCTGTTCTCTCGCCAGAAGTGGCAGGTAGTTGGCCGGATGAGATACAAGGTTGGGACACCTCCCTTCTTTCCCCCCTCGCCCCCCCGCGCCAAGCCTTCCTTCCCTTCAGCAAAGTTCACCTGGGTCAGTTCTCTCAGTTCCTGCCTCCACGCTCTCCTAAGAAGGTTGCCATTTAACAGATATCAATTCTCGGTGAGCAGGGAGAGTTCTTCATGTTGTCTTGTGACCCACTTAACCTTTATCTATCTATCTATCTATCTATCTATCTATCTATCTATATATTCATATATATATATATGTGTGTGTGTGTGTGTGTGTGTGATTTACATAATTAAGCCTTGTAACGCGACAGTGCATCTTGTGTTCTTATGTATATGCATTTGATTGTTTCTCTGTATAATAGCAACGTTACTGACTAAAGAGAGGCAACAAGGTTGTGCATCGTGTAATGGGCGCGGGTGGTTTGTTCTTTTGCCTTTGCCTCAGCTATTTTTTGCTTGGAAATAAATCAAGCGATGTTGGGTCTAGTACTGTGTTACCGTAAACAAGACTTTCTTCCTCATGATACTTCTGTGGAGTGTAAATGACTGTATAAAATGAGTTCACCAGTAGGCTGTATGTTTCGCATGGAATGGGGCCTCCTCTCCCCTCCCGGCCGCCCCCGCCCCCCCAAAGTGAGTCACCTCAAGTTCCGTCTTTAAAAGACTGAATCAAGAACGAACCTCTTTGCGGAAAGCGTTTGTGTTATCAGCAGCTGCGTGTATCTCCTTAAAAAGCTGAGGCTGTGGTAGTTGTTTGCAGTGGGACACTTGCTCCTTTCGTTTCAGAAGTTGAAGAATGAACAGTGCAGCAACTGTTGCCTGTTTTCCCTTATCACGCCCTTTTCGGTAAGGAAGATGACATTTATTTTATATAATTATTTCTGCCTTCTTTACAAGTTCCTGATGATACTTTGGGGCATCGTCAGGTGGTCCATAGTCATACTTTGCTTCATTTTTATATAAGAATTAAGTCCTCACCTTTCAAGTTTTGATAAGAATAACATAAATTACATAGTAATTATTATTTTTTTTTTTTTTTTTTTTTTTTTTTGCTCTATCACAGTCCTCCAATTCGACTGGGTGGTATTTATAGTGTGGGGTTCCGGGTTGCATCTTGCCTCCTTAGGAGTCCATCACTTTTCTTACTATGTGTGCCGTTTCTAGGATCACACTCTTCTGCATGAGACCTGGAGCTACTTCAGCCTCTAGCTTTTCTAGATTCCTTTTCAGGGATCTTGGGATCGTGCCTAGTGCTCCTATGATTATGGGTACGATTTCCACTGGCATATCCCATATCCTTCTTATTTCTATTTTCAGATCTTGATACTTATCCATTTTTCCCTCTCTTTCTCTTCAACTCTGGTGTCCCATGGTATTGCGACATCAATGAGTGATACTTTCTTCTTGACTTGTCAATCAACGTCACGTCTGGTCTATTTGCACGTATCACCCTATCCGTTCTGATACCATAGTCCCAGAGGATCTTTGCCTGATCGTTTTCTATCACTCCCTCAGGTTGGTGCTCGTACCACTTATTACTGCAAGGTAGCTGATGTTTCTTGCACAGGCTCCAGTGGAGGCTTTTGCCACTGAATCATGCTCTTTTTGTACTGGTTCTGTGCAAGTGCCGGGCATTCACTTGCTATGTGGTTTATGGTTTCATTTTTCGTATTGCACTTCCTACATATGGGAGAGATGTTATTTCCGTCTATCGTACTTTGAATATATCTGGTTCTTAGGGCCTGATCTTGTGCCGCTGTTATCATTCCTTCAGTTTCCTTCTTTAGCTCTCCCCTCTGTAGCCATTGTCAATTGTCATCGCTGGCTAGTTCTTTAGTTTGTCTCATGTATTGTCCGTGCATTGGTTTGTTGTGCCAGTCCTCTGTTCTTTCTGTGTCTGTCTCCTGTCTATTTGTATTTTCTGGGTCTTCGTCTACTTTATTAGTCCTTCTTCCCATGCACTCTTTAGCCACTCGTCTTCACTGGTTTTCAGAATATTGGCCCCAGTGCTCTGTTTTCAATGTTGACGCAGTCCTCTATACTTAGTAGTCCTCTCCCTCCTTCCTTTCGTGTTATGTATAGTCTGTCCGTATTTTCTCTTGGGTTTAGTGCTTTGTGTATTGTCATTTGTTTTCCTGGTTTTCTGATCTATGCTGCGGAGTTCTGCCTTCGTCCATTCCACTATTCCTGCGCTGTATCTGATTACTGGCACTGCCCATGTGTTTATGGCTTTTATCATATTTCCGGCGTTGAGTTTTGACTTGAGTATCGCCTTGAGTCTCTGCATATATTCTTTCTGATCGTGTCCTTCATCTCTTGGTGTTTTATATCTCCTCCTTCCATTATTCCCAGGTATTTGTATCCTGTCTCATCTATGTGTTTGATGTTGCTCCCATCTGGTAGCTTTATCCCTTCAGTTCTCGTTACTTTGCCTTTTTGTATGTTGACTAAGGCGCATTTTTCTATTCCAAACTCCATCCTGATGTCCCCAGATACAATCCTTACAGTCTGGATTAGGGTATCTATTTCCTTGATGCTCTTACCATACAGCTTGATGTCGTCCATGAACATCAGATGGTTGATTTTGTTGCCTCTTTTCTTGAGTTGGTACCCGGCATCCATCTTCTGTAGTACTTTTGTCATGGGAATCATGCTACTACGAAGAGTAGTGGGGACAGTGAGTCGCCCTGGAAGATCCCTCTCCTGATTATTAACCTCTGCTAGTCTTATTCCAGAGCTTGTAAGTATTGTATTCCAGTTGCGCATTGTATTTTTGAGGAAGCTGATGGTATTTTCCTCTGCCCATATATTTTCAGGCATTCTATTAGCCATGTGTGTGGTATCATGTCGAAGGCTTTCTTATAGTCTATCCATGCCATGCTTAGGTTGGTTTTCCTTCTCCTACTGTTCTTCATTACCATTTTGTCTATCAGGAGCTGGTCTTTTGTGCCCCTACACTTCCTTCTGCAGCCTTTCTGTTGGTAGGGGATGGTGTTTGTCTCCTCTAGGTAGTTGTATAGCCTTTCACTGATGATACCTGTTAGTAACTTCCACATTATTGGTAGGCAGGTGATAGGCCTGTAGTTACTGGCTATATTTCCCTTACTCTTTGGGGTCTTTTTGTACTAAGGATGTTTCTTCCTGTGGTCATCCATTTGGGTGCTTGGTGATTTGAGATACAATGCTGGAGTTGTTCTGCTATTCGTGGATGTAGGGCCTGAAGTTTTGAGCCAGTATCCATGGACTTCATCGGACCTCCTGGGGTTTTCCAGTTTGGCATTTTCTTTAGTTGGTGTCTGACTGTGTCTGTCGTGATCTCTGTGAATCTTTGTTTATTCTCCCTGTTTCTTCTTCCTTGACTTCCTGGAGCCATGTTGCATGTTTGTTGTGTGATACCGGATTGCTATTATTATTATTATTATTATTATTATTATTATTATTATTATTATTGATTATTATTATTATTCAGAAGATGAAACCTAATCACATGGAACAAGCCTACAGGGGCCATTGTCATGAAATTTAAGCTTTCAGAGAATATGGTGTCCATTAGGTA
>NC_087204.1:48980482-49020896 GCF_015104395.2 Macrobrachium nipponense | reverse complement strand
TACCTAATGGACACCATATCAGGAACTTGTAAAGAAGAAGCAGAAATAATTATATAAAATAAATGTCATCTTCCTTACCGAAAAGGGCGTGATAAGGGAAAACAGGCAACAGTTGCTGCACTGTTCATTCTTCAACTTCTGAAACGAAAGGAGCAAGTCCCACTGCAAACAACTACCACAGCTTCAGCTTTTTAAGGAGATAACACGCAGCTGCTGATAACATAAACGCTTTCCGCAAAGAGGTTCGTTCTTGATTCAGTCTTTTAAAGACGGAACTTGAGGTGACTCACTTGGGGGGGGGGGGGGGGGGGGGCGGCCGGGAGGGGGGAGAGGAGGCCCCATTCCATGCGAAACATACAGCCTACTGGTGAACTCATTTTATACAGTCATTTACACTCCACAGAAGTATCATGAGGAAGAAAGTCTTGTTTACGGTAACACAGTACTAGACCCAACATCGCTTGATTTATTTCCAAGCAAAAAATAGCTGAGGCAAAGGCAAAAAGAACAAACCACCCGCGCCCATTACACGATGCACAACCTTGTTGCCTCTCTTTAGTCAGTAACGTTGCTATTATACAGGAGAAACAATCAAATGCATATGCATAAAAAACACAAGATGCACTGTCGCGTTACAAGGCTTCATTATGTAAATCACACACACACACACACACACACACACACACACACACACACACACATATATATATATATATATATATATATATATATATATATATATATATATAGATAGATAGATAGATAGATAGATAGATAGATAGATAGATAAAGGTTAAGTGGGTCACAAGAGAACATGAAGAACTCTCCCTGCTCACCGAGAATTGATATCTGTTAAATGGCAACCTTCTTAGGAGAGCGTGGAGGCAGGAACTGAGAGAACTGACCCAGGTGAACTTTGCTGAAGGGAAGGAAGGCTTGGCGCGGGGGGGCGAGAAGAAAGAAGGAGGTGTCCCAACCTTGTATCTCATCCGGCCAACTACCTGCCACTTCTGGCGAGAGAACAGGCGTGATCTGGACGTGAAGCGACTTGTATGCCCACCATTCAATGGCATTTTGAAGCGACGCCCATGAATAAAAAGGATTTAAAAAGCTGCGTTCATTCCCCCCCCTCAACAAAACGTACAACGTCGGTTGGTTTCATGTCTCTAATCTCTACTGATACTCATGACTGTTTCAGAATTCAGATCTTATGGTAAATAATTTGAATAAGTCTATAATAATAAAATCCGAGTGGATCTTGTTTGTCTGCCCCTGGCGACAGTAGAGGCGACATGACACAGCCACCCACCGCATGCAAACCAGTTTCTCCGCCCCACCCAGGGTGGAGTAGGTAGGGAAACGGGACGGTAGGGGAGACATCCACTCTCATTATACAAACCTGTTTGTCCGCCCCGGGTTCGGAGGGGTAGGTAGGGGATGGGGAGTGTATGGGAGACAGGCTCCGGGTTCCAGCGCGCATAGTGCATGGTAAGAAGCTCGTAAGATAAACATTAAGATCAGTACCCAAAGAAGATAAGTGACTCCTAGGATTCAGTGGTTCAGTAGATAATAATACTAATAATAATTATATTTTGTGAAAAATACAGGTTCATGTAAGTGCAAATACAGATTCAAAGCCATAGTATATACAAAGAGTGCATTCGAGGAATTGCTCGATTAACAAGAAAAATCGAGCGGGCTCTCGAAAGCTCTCAGTCTATAAATATCTTTAAATCTATGTTTACTCGTACATCACCAGGGATTTTTTCACCCTTTGTGACACATGGGAATATGAATTTTTTCACAACAATAATAATAATAATAATAATAATAATAATAATAATAATAATAATAAGAGGGTAACAACGACAATAAAAACTAAAAGGACTATAATAATAATAATAATAATAATAATAATAATAATAAAATAATAATAATAACAATAGAAAAAAAAACATAAAAAACTAGCTTAAATGAGAAACATCGCCAGTAAAGTCTTACGCGTTAGTGTAAGAGCCGAGCTATGCTTCGTTACGCAGGACATCCTATTATCATAGTTTTACCTTACAACAACTACCATATTTTTTTTTTCTTTCTTTCTTTTTTGCGAGGAATGAATTAAGGCAAGAGCTAGTGGGTGCCTCGGGTCAGGTTACCTTCCCCAGGTGAGATTACTGGGAAGATTATTACTGCCAGTATGAATGCCTAAAGGACAGCGTATTCCCATGAGCATATTTATTCTAAGTTTCACATGAGGCCCTTTAAAAGTGTACATTTCGTGGAATGTTGAAAGAAAGCATACGAAATATAATGCTAATAATAATAGTAATCATATTTATCAATATTCTTAACATTACTACTACAATAATAAACTTTGATAATACTTCAGAAAAAAAAAATATTATATATATATATATAATATATATATATATATATATATATATATATATATATATATATATATACATCCATACATATATATAAATATATATATATATATATATATATATATATCCATAATACATATAAATTTATAAATACACGTATATATACACACAAACACACACACACATATACATAGCATGTAAAGTCTCGAAGACAAGAAGGCCAATAAAACGTTGCACCGATCAGAGAGAGTTATTGGAAAGTAAGGGCTTTAATATAAAGAAGTGTAGTGTGTGAAGGAGGATGTGAATTGCACAGTGAGCCCTAGTGTATATATGTTTGAAGAGGCTAATGTAACTGAAATCTACCGCATATTGGGTCTATCTAGGATTTAGCAGTTAAAAGTAGGAATGCATTAGTGACTGCTACTTATGTTTCTTTGAAAGCACCCAGTATCATCCTAAGCATATATATACATATGTGTGCGTGCGTATGTCACACACATATATACACACATACATACACACTAACATATGCAATATAATATATATATATATATATATACTATATATATATATATATATATATATATATATGATATATATATATGTGAGTTACTTATCAATGCGTGGATTTAATTATATTTACAGATATAAGTACATAACTATCACTTAATATAAAATTCACTATACAGTAACAACGACTTACACCGATAGGAATTATAAATGGTAAGTGATTTTCCTATAAAATCGTTACAAGATTGGTCACAGTCCAGGGGATGGATTAACGTCCAACAAAACCCAATCCCCAAAGCACATGAGTATACGAAATCCTAAGCCTGACTGTGACCAATCTTATATATATTGGTTTTACAGGAAAATCAATTTCCCAGAGATTGACACAACATGAACATTGAACAGTCAGTTAGGTATAGACAACAGAGCTCAAATATTTTTAACCATGCAAATAACCATAACCACAGAATAAAACTGGAATTTGTCATATATAATTCATAGCAGCAAATGTCAGTACAAAAGCTAGATGATGGAGTCAGCCTTGATTGAATAAAGAAAGGTAATGAACACCCAAAGGGAGCCTGGGATTCAGATATCATAGATAAAATCTTCCTTTAACCAACCCTTTTGGAAAAGATTATGAAAAGGATCACCAGGGGTGCCTAGTTAAACGGCTTACTTGTGGATGGATCTCTCAATATAAATACTGCCTTTTCTGTAACTTTTCTTATTTATTACCTACTTGAAGAGAGAGACAGCAGTCTTTGAAATATAGTACTTACTTTCTATATTGTGGCATTTTTATGGGCTCCTTTTATTAGATGGAATTTTCTTGAAACAAAGCACTTTTACCAGTCATACATATAATATATGTGTGTGTGTGTGTGTACATACATACCTACATACAAACAAACAATACATAGCTTCCCTAATAGTGAAAGGGAAACAAAGTGATTAATTTCCTGAAAACCCATTCTATCTGTCGTAAAATAATTATCTGGGTAGTTAATCTATTGTTGCGGGTCGCCCCCAAGCATGCGAAGGGCATGGGGCATGCAGGCTCTTTCTAAAGACTTGCTGAGAAACACCCTCGAAGGGTATACCGTCGCAGATGAATAAATCCGCATAAGTACACCTGTGTGTGTGTGCAGAGGAGAATATAGAGACGTGGCAGAGAGTAAATATCAGTTTATCTATATGTGTTGATACACAGACAAATAGTGCGCTAACCCCCCCCCCCCCCCCCCCTAATAAGCAAGGAGTGACAATGCACAACTTGGAACGCAATTCTAAGCTATTTCTCCTCAATTTGCTGCAGGGCTGTAAACGCGATATGGGCACCCACATTCCCTAAGCTTCCCTCAAGGAGTCGAAGACCTCATAGCACCCAAATCCGGTAATGCTTTCAAGCAACGGACATATCCACACACACACACACACATGCAGAAAGGCAACATTTTTTACAGCCTTTCATTGACTGTTTGCTTACGTGTAACACACACACTCTATATATATATATATATATATAGATATATATATATATATATATATATATATATATATATATATATATATATATATATATATTATATACACATATATATATACCATATATATATATATATATAATATATGTGTGTATATATATATATATATATATATATATATATATATATATATATATATGTATGTATATATATATCATATATATAGTTGTGTGTGTGATATGACCGAATTGGTAAACAAAAGGTTCAGATTCCCCAGAAACCCAAATAAATTAATTCTTCAACTCACTTAGTAAAGATTACAGCCATTTATCAAAATTCATTAGGATCTGTGTAAGGTCAGTTGTTCTGCTCGGTTCTCTGTATGTCTGTATATCGGCGTAAGCCTGCATCATTGTACAGATTTCGCTTTTGAAAAAAAAAAAATATAATTAATGCATACAAATACGTGAAAGTTAACATTATTTTGCACATATGACGCGTATCTGGTTTGTGTGAACATAATTAAATAACTGAACGTGGGATCAACGAGAAATCAAGTATATTAAGTATGCCAAAAGTAGTAAATGTTCAGTTACCAATCTATTTAACTAACAAATTAAGAGCAATACATCTAACTCTATTGCTGCATTTTCGCTTCTTAATTTCACTAAATCTTAAGGCACTTCAACTTCCAACCATTTTCCAAATCAGGAATTTCCAGGATATGTGCTCTTGCTCCCTCTACCCAAACCGGTAAGAGGAGATAAATCTTTCTGCTTGACTTTACTTTGCGAAGCCAAAATTAGTCACTTGATTTGTTGATATGATTGGGTTCACAACAGCACCCATGCGTAATTCTGACATAAAATTTGTGTAACATTTCATGCTTCCACGACAAATTGTCTCTCTTTCCTTCAGATATTTTGTTCCCTTCCTGGTATCCTGTCAAAATTCACTATCATTTTTTCAGAGTAATAATCACCAACTTCCGATTATTGACACTGCTTAGACAAGCAACTATACAATCCAAAACTCTCATATCACTGGGTGACCAATTATGCCTCTGGAAGACTGTGAGCTCCCTACGGTACCAAACTGTTTCTGATTTCACAGCAATTCGAGAATATCCTTCTAAATTTATTCTCTTATTACTAAACGCATTTTCAAATCTGCCCCTGTTACCCTTTAGTGATTTAGCCTTGTGACGCCATCCTTTAGCTAAAGTCAATTAACTAAGGTCTCATTTGTTGCGTACTCGCCCTTCCAAGCCGTAACTGCTGACACCACTTGGAATGTTGGTGTAGTAAAAACGACTGACTGAGGACCATCGCCTTTTGTGGCAATGCAGAATTAAGAATCTGGCATTTCGATCATTCAAAATTTCCAACACTAACCACTGGATAAATTTTATATATATAAGATTTCCATTATAGGTTTTTTTTTTTCCTCTCTTCTTTCGTAACAAGATTGAGTTAGTTTTTTTCTAGCCAGCCGCCTCATTTTCTTCCTAAATTTTAGCCTTAATGCGCAAAACTACAAACTGAAATCAAGACTTGCATAAAAACTATTACTATAAGCAATTCCTTCAGTACATTGAAGAGAAAAAATAAGAACATTACCAAAGTTTCGTTTTTATATATTTTCCTTGACAACTGTAGAAAAGCTTATGATGCCCCGTTTTATGGTGGTCAATATTCTGAATAATATCGACACCCATAAAGAAGGGCATCATAAGCTTTTAAAGATGGGACGCTGTGACATTACACACCAAAAGGACTGGGAGAATGCTAATCTCAATTGTAGCTTAGCAATCGAGCCCAAAAGTTTATGTCTATCTCTTCCAAATTCTATTTCTCAGCGGTTGTCAGTCACCTCAAGTAAATTATTATAGTAAACAATAAACCGAACCGACTACCGCTTGATAAGTAAACAAACAAATAAACCGAACCTAAAATAAAAAACATATTTTGTCAATACGCAAAACTGATGCCGAATGAAATCCCTCACCCTGAATTCATTAATGCGTATCGACATCCTGAAATTTAGTAGTGACAAAAATGGGTACCAGTGGCAGCTAGGTCAAAAAGTGGACTTAAGGCTGACACCGCCATCCCTAAAAATTCCCTGAAAACCAGAAGGCTTTATTCATCATCCGGTGCTACACATTATACATAAGAGCATTAAATTGAACAACTGTGGATTGAGGTCCTTGATTCAGCAGAAAGATGAATAATGAAAATGACTTGTCCTTCTGTTTTTTCTGGAATCATCTCCAGACATTATATATGTGTATACATATATCTTATATATATATATATATATATATATATATATATATATATATATATATATATAATATAATATATATATATATATATATATATATATATATATGCACACATTATATAGACATATCTATTCGTTATCACTGAGATAAATAGTGGGAAGATGATTTTAGAAAATTTTCAAAACATTGCTTATAAATTTGCGACACAGATTAAACATAACATGTACACCTTCTGATATGTTTTTAAACATGGAATATTTCAAATGATTTCCAACACGGTACCAATTACGGATCTGCGCCTTGTTTTCTGCGGAAAATACCGCAATGTAAACAGTAAGTACACGCCTGAACACATACCTACCGGCATACAGAAACTCGTGCATATTCTGAAAATAATTATTTCACCAAATACATCTGCATGACGATTTACACGCAAAATCAATGGGAACATAAGCATTGAGTACGTATCTAAATGTGTTATAAATTGATTGGAAATTCGCACCATGTAACATGTGGAGAAAATATATCATATCATAGATTACTAATATTTGAAAAGAAGTGAAACAATAAATTACAAACGAAAATTACTTAAAAGTAAGTAAAAAAAAGAAAAAAAAAAGTCAAGTAAAATTAGGAATCAGATCGAAAAACCTGAAAATCCCAGAAAGGTAGTGACAATGGCCTTTGAGATATGATGGAAGAGATGATCCACGAGGATTCCTGCTGATTCGGTAGTCAAGTAATCTGAGCGCCATCAGCAGGTAGCAGGTGAGTAGCAGGGTAGGAGGCTTGGCTGAGGGACAATTAGATGTTGTTGCAACAGGTATCAGGGTGGGGTGCCTCGTACAGCTAGAGGGATGCCCCACTCTCCATCACACACCCTCCTCCGCCTCTCTCCCTTCCTACCCTCAAACACGCCTAAAACCTCATACCGAAATTGCTAAGATACCTATTGACTGCAACAATCTGAACGCATTGGATCAGATCCACGTTCGATTTCACTATTGTTTTTGTGGCTCGCGTTCTAATTTTACAGAATCCGTGTTCCATTAAAAGGAAACTGAATGACACTCTACTAGGCTGCAACAACCATTTCATCACATAAAACACCCAAAAAATTATATCACATAGCTAAGCACTTTGAATAAAAAACTAATGGCTGATAATCGCTTTTAATTTGAAGAAAACAAAAATTAGAGCATAATGTGTTACTCATTCTCAGTTTACGTCACTAAATATAATTCATTACGTAAAGCTTCTCTTAACCTTATTTATGATTCATCACATATACACACCAATTTTATATTTTCCAGTAGCAGCACGCACCAACTGTATTCATGCACTAGGCATTGGCACTGTTACCCGACACTGACAGACACGAACTGAGGTTGACAAGCAGCCAACCCACACTCTGACTCCGGTCACCGGCCCTGGAACGAGGATTGTAACGTATACGAGAAGGCCACTCACTAAGCACATACTGGAATGCTAAGACCCTCGAGGCACAAGATGGCTCGGCTGAAAAACAAGTGATACTCAGTTGCAAGTTGCATGTATTATTCTATTAGATACTTTAAGATGAGACATTTTTCAAAAATACTCAATGCACGTTAAACTTAGATAAAAGAGACCGTAACAAAAAACTAAACGACGAAAGACGCTCAACTGTTTGCGGAAAGCGTCTTCCGGCAACCCATAGGTACCCACTATCGTAATGCAAATTATACATCTCTCCCATCCTCTATTTTATTCTGTACGAGTTATTGCTTCTTATGGGGACGCTAAACTACTGTAGGCCAGCTTCCCTAACTTCCATCCAGCCGGAATTCCTGGGCGATCATCACGAAATTAAGGTTCGTACATGAAAAGAAATTCGTTGATTTTTTTTTCTTTGTTAAAACAAAAGTATCTTTACATTATGATTAAAAGCCAACTCAAATGAAGAAAATTATCATATGAAGCTGTCGCCATGACCCCACATCACCCCCTCCCCGTGGAAAAAAGCTTCGACAGAAACGTACGTAAAGTAAGATGAAACAAAAAACGGAGGGGTTATTTCGTCCGAAGCCATAATTATCATACCCGGGCATATGACAGGATGGGAAGGGGGTTCCACATCTCGTGGAATGATACCGGCCAGAGAGGGATGGGGGAGGGGGACGAGTGGGTGGGGATGGTTTTTGAGTGGGATAATTATCGTTACGTTCCAGATTACTGTTGTTCTTTTGAGAGACTGCATTGAAGCTCGGACAACTTGGACTCAATCAGATTTTCAAAACGGCGTCGCTTTCGTCCTCAACAAATTCTGTTCCATAAAAATATGCTCCTTTCGGACTTGTGATACTGTGCTAGACACCGGGTGTAATTACTGAGGAAATTACCTTTAAGATTAGTTTTCTCTCTCTCTCTCTCTCTCTCTCTCTCTCTCTCTCTCTCTCTCTCTCTCTGTCAAGTTTTTTTTCTCGTTTTTCTTGCCTTTTGCTTACGCTGTCTTTCAGGTAAGGAGGAGGGTTATCTTCTCTCAGACTTATAATATTGGAACGGATATCCTTAAGAAAATACGTCGTCTCAACTCTCGGTTTACTCTGCCCTTGTATTGCTATACTACTGACATCATTTCATTATGTAATCTAAATAGTTTCATAAGGTTCCGCATAAATTCTGGCTGCTTTAACTTATAATTTCCAGGATTCAAGAATACAAAAGAAAAGCTGAAAAACTTGCAAAGACCGTCATGCACTAACACGCACTTCGGAATAGGCCTTTTTTTTTTTATGAAAGACACGCAAAACAGCGGCATGGAAGTACAACCTACATAAGCATGACGCGTATTTTTCTTAGAAATATATATTGAATCATCATTCTGTGGGAAGTCGCCGTTTGAAATTCAAACCCTCTCTGTTTTTAGGCATGTATGCTGAATGAAGAGTATTCAAGTGAAGGTGTGGTACCGTTGTAGAGGAGAATAAATGCAATTCAGGTCCCATAGATGGAGCGGCCAGAATATTTAACACCGCCATGATATTGTTCTGAAGATCATGCGTAGAAATAACGGCACTCGAATAATGATTGATTGGGGCATATACAGCCACTCTCAATAGGTATAAAGCCTAGGTACTTCAAATACTGTGGGAAAAAATCCTCAGCGTGTGTTTCTCAGTGGCCTTTAAAAATTACCATATCTGGGGCTAAGAACACACAGTAGCATCAGTATAATATATTTTGGGCAACGGGCGTGTGTTGATTTTGAAGCTGTAAAGCAGCTGTACTACGCTAAATATCCACAGGCATTGCGTCCTGAAAGATGGTAAATCTCTTAATAAATATTTACTGCCTTTGGTACATAGGATCGCAAATATGGTGAACTGAGAGTTGCTTTTTTATATATATAATTTCCTGGGTAACAGCGTCGCAAATAGACCTAAATTCCATCAGTTTATGTCACCGAAGATGACGTTTATTACCGCTAAATTTCAAGTTGCGTATGAAATTATTCCCTGTATATGCAAACGGAATTTGTCCAAAATATGCAAATGCAGTTATGGAGCATCAGTAAATTTCCAACCAATTGCCAAAGAAAAAAGAACTAAAATGATTGTGATAGAAATTATGCTCAATTCATGTTATGGAAGTGGAAAAACTCTCCAAAAATTGAGGCACCCAGCGTATGTTAATTTGCCAGTTACCCAACGGACAAAATATGTTGATCTAAGGACAAAGTTATAGCGACAAATTCTCAAAATGATAAGGCTTTGATCCTTCCCGGGAATGGTTAATCCTAATCAGAATATGAGGGGGGGGGGGGGTGTGGGAGGGGGGGGAAGGGGGGGGAAGGGAACTGAAATTATTTCGTTAGTTAGATCTTGGTCTGGTTTAATTAGAATTAGAATAGAGAGAGAGAGAGAAAGTAAAATACTGAATGCGCCAGGCCAATTTGATATGCCTAGGACCACTCTCAGGCCTCGTTTGTCATATGATTCTCTTGCTTGTCTACCTTTTTGCAAAGGAAGAGGTTGATGATACAAAACATAACTATCGTTATAGGTAGTTGAGAGTTCCTCAATTTTCACGTTCCTTTCATTCGCCTCGTATTCAATCTGACTTACTATCTCACCACTCTCTCTCTCTCTCTCTCTCTTCTCTCTTCTCTCTCTCTCTCTCTCTCTTCCTCTCACCATAAATCCCACTCCTCTTTCATGCTTGCAGTAAAAAAGCCAGGTCTCTTTACCTAAGTTCTCCCGCTGCCGAAATAAAATCTTAATCCTTCTCTTTCTCTTACACTGTCCAACATCATTTGTGTTTTACTTATCCCTCTTGAACGAATTCCCCCTTTTCCTCTTCGCGTCCCTCTTCAAGAAGTCAACGACCTCCACCATAAGTGCAAATAGGGGCGGTCTCCGCAAATATTTTTCGTAACGTAGAAGCATTTCCTCCTTTCAATCCTGATGAGGTCTCGTGCTTGGTATGATTGTTATGTTCCTCCTCTTTCATTTGTCATCGCTCAGCGCCTGTTGTGCGCTTTTTCTTTGTCCTTTATGTGGGTCAGAATTTTGAATTCACATCTTATTGATGATTCTCTCTCTCTCTCTCTCTCTCCTCTCTCTCTATCTCTCTCTCTCTCTCTCTCTATATATATATATATATATATATATATATATATATATATATATATATATATATGATATATATATATATATATATATACTAAGTAGATGTAGGCAGGCAGGAGTGAACAGGAATTTGACATTTTGATATTTATTCCGACGTTTCGTAATACATTATTGCATCCTCAAGGAATTCTACAATAGATGTAAATAAAATAATTGTCAAAACTTTTAAAAAATTATAAAATTAAAAACAATAGTTATCTATAAGTCAATTTAAAAGCAGACCATATTTAAAACACAATAAGTTAAAACACAAGTTACAGAAAAAAATCA
The DNA here is from genome assembly GCF_015104395.2 of Macrobrachium nipponense. Taxonomy (NCBI): domain Eukaryota; kingdom Metazoa; phylum Arthropoda; class Malacostraca; order Decapoda; family Palaemonidae; genus Macrobrachium; species Macrobrachium nipponense. Next base: position 49,009,282 of record NC_087204.1, on the reverse strand, counting down.
TGGAATTGAACATTTATCTACAAGGATTTATTAAAAAATATATAATGATATTAAATTTGATTCCGAAAAACCCCATTACAATTGGCTCCCTTTTCAGAGTAAAAGACCGACTCTGCCCTTTGATGACGTCTAATGTGGTATATAAGTATACTTGTCCCAGATGTGATATGGGAAATTATGTGGGATCCACGAAGCGTCTTCTTAGGGTACGAGTCGATTCTCATAGGGGGGTTAGTCATAGAACTGGATATCGCCTGTCCAACCCAGATGCATCCAACATAAGAAATCATTCTTTACAATGTAAAACTAACAGCCAATACAAAGATTTCTCTATAATTGGACAGGTCAACAACCCTAAAAACCTATTTATTTTGGAGACGTTGAAAATTAAACAACTTGTTCCGGTTTTAAATACCCAGTCCTCAGCTGTTCAACTTTTTTTATCTTGACTTTGTTGTTGTTCTTAAAGCTTCTTATTGTTTACTTTTCGTTTCTTCCTTCAGTTTTACTATTGACTTTGCTCTGGCAGGTTAGCTACACTCCTTTAATTATTTATCATTTTTATTAGTATTATTATTATATATTTTTTAATAAATCCTTGTAGATAAATGTTCAATTCCATGGGTTTTTTTTGTAACTTGTGTTTTAACTTAACTTATTGTGTTTTAAATATGGTCTGCTTTTGAATTGACTTATAGATAACTACTGTTTTTAATTTTAAAATTTTTTAAAAGTTTTAAAAATTATTTTATTTACATCTATTGTAGAATTCCTTGAGGATGCAATAATGTACTGCGAAACGTCGTAATAATGTCAAAATGTCAAATTCCCTGTGTGTTCCTGCCTGGCTTCATCTACTTATGTGACCGTGCCGAGTGACCTCCTGCTGATTTTGGCTATATATATAATATATATATATATATATATATATATATATATATATATATATATATATATATATATATATATATATGTATCATTCGAGCTACAAATGTCCTTTAATATCTAATTCGCTCTACCTCGGAATTGATATATTTTCATATATGTACCGAGGGGGAATTTTTAGTTGATAATAATTTCGTACCCCCATGGGATCGAACCACCGTCCAGTTGGACGGGGAACGAAATCAGAATCGGACAGTGACGCTACCGAAACCGCTATCAGAGAGGCTAAAGGTTTATATCGATTCTGATCATTACAAATCAGCGCCGATCTCGTTGTATTTTGTAATTAGAGTCGATATGAAACCCCCTCCACCATGCTAGCCGATTCGAGCGTTTGACCCACGCAGCCTTGTTATGAATATTTATCACATCACCGTGATTCATATAAATCATTCGAGCTACAAATGTCCTTTAATATCTAATTTGCTCTACCTCAGAATTGATATATTTTCATATATGTACCGAGGGGGAATTTTTAGTTGATAATAATTTCGTACCCCCAAGGGATCGAACCACCGTCCAGTTGGATGGGGAACGAAATCAGGATCGGACAGTGACGCTACCGAAACGGCTATCAGAGAGGCTAAAGGTTTATATCGATTCTGACCATTACAAATCAACGCCGATCTCATTGTATTTTGTAATTAGAATCTATATGAAACCCCCTCCACCATGCTAGCCGATTCGAGCGTTTGACCCACGCAGCCTTGTTATGAATATTTATCACATCACTGTGATTCATATAAATCATTCGAGCTACAAATGTCCTTTAATATCTAATTCACTCTACCTCGGAATTTATATATTTTCATATATGTACCAAGGGGGAATTTTTAGTTGATAATAATTTCGTACCCCCATGGGATCGAACCACCGTCCAGTTGGACGGGGAACGAAATCAGGATCGGACAGTGACGCTACCGAAACAGCTATCAGAGAGGCTAAAGGTTTATATCGATTCTGACCATTACAAATCAACGCCAATCTCGTTGTATTTTGTAATTAGAATCGATATGAAACCCCCTCCACCATGCTAGCCGATTCGAGCGTTTGACCCACACAGCCTTGTTATGAATATTTATCACATCACCGTGATTCATATAAATCATTCAAGCTACAAATGTCCTTTAATGTCTAACTTCGCTCTACCTCGGAATTGATATATTTTCATATATGTACCGAGGGAGAATTTTTAGTTGATAATAATTTCGTACCCCCATGGGATCGAACCACAGTCCAGTTGGACGGGGAACGAAATCAGGATCGGACAGTGATACTACCGAAACGGCTATCAGAGGACATTTGTAGCTCGAATGATTTATATGAATCACGGTGATGTGATAAATATTCATAACAAGGCTGCGTGGGTCAAACGCTCGAATTGGCTAGCATGGTGGAGGGGGTTTCATATAGATTCTAATTACAAAATACAACGAGATCGACGTTGATTTGTAATGGTCAGAATCGATATAAACCTTTAGCCTCTCTGATAGCCGTTTCGGTAGCGTCACTGTCCGATCCTGATTTCGTTCCCCGTCCAACTGGACGGTGGTTCGATCCCTTGGGGGTACGAAATTATTATCAACTAAAAATTCCCCTCGGTACATATATGAAAATATATCAATTCTGAGGTAGAGCGAATTAGATATTAAAGGACATTTGTAGCTCGAACGATTTATTTGAATCACGGTGATGTGATAAATATTCATAACAAGGCTGCGTGGGTCAAACGCTCGAATCGGCTAGCATGGTGGAGGGGGTTTCATATTGATTCTAATTACAAAATACAACGAGATCGGCGTTGATTTGTAATGGTCAGAATCGATATAAACCTTTAACCTCTTGATAGCCGTTTCGGTAGCGTCACTGTCCGATCCTGATTTCGTTCCCCGTCCAACTGGACGGTGGTTCGATCCCATGGGGGTACGAAATTATTATCAACTAAAAATTACCCTCGGTACATATATGAAAAATATATCATTCCGAGGTAGGAAGCGAATTAGATATTAAAGGACATTTGTAGCTCGAATGATTTATATGAATCACGGGATGTGATAAATATTCATAACAAGGCTGCGTGGGTCAAACGCTCGAATCGGCTAGCATGGTGGAGGGGGTTTCATATCGATTCTAATTACAAAATACAACGAGATCGGCATTGATTTGTAATGGTCAGAATCGATATAAACCTTTAGCCTCTCTGATAGCCGTTTCGGTAGCGTCACTGTCCGATCCTGATTTCGTTCCCCGTCCAACTGGACGGTGGTTCGATCTCATGGGGGTACAAAATTATTATCCACTAAAAATTCCCCCTCGGTACATATATGAAAATATATCAATTCCGAGATAGAGCGAATTAGATATTAAAGGACATTTGTAGCCCGAATGATTTATATGAATCACGGTGATGTGATAAATATTTATATATATATATATATATATATATATATATATATATAGATATATATATATATATATATAGTATATATATATATATATATATGCAACCGAACTTGTGTTTCAGCATAACTCTGAAATGCATTGATCAATTTCAATCAATCTTGGTATACATATGGATAAAAATACTGTGGGGTAAACACTGGCACAAAAGGCAGGCGTGTGAGAAGTGAAATGTAAAAATAACCAATACGATAGATATTAGTGGACTAAATCCATAGTTCTCGAGGTCACTGTGATGAACAAACACTCCCGATGCCCTTGAAGTCCAAATTCAGCCTTGACAGGAACAGAGAGAGAGAGAGAGAGAGAGAGAAAGAGAGAGAGAGACGAGAGAGAGAGAGAGAAAGAGAGAGAGAGAGAGAGAAGGGAGAAGAGAGAGAGAGAGAGAGAGAAATCCCGGGCAGAGTCAGTTTGGTCAGCTAATACTGCCTTAATCATAGGCAATGATCATAAAATCAAAGGCCCATCCAAAATGTTCCATATATATGCTGTCTTGTAATCTAAAACCGTTTGACGAAAAAAGTCCTATGCTTCGGCTACATCTTAGCATTCCATTGACAGTGATATGGAGAAGATACACAATTTCCTAATAAGCTATGTGATTTATGTAAGATGTGAAAAGAAAAAGACCATAATCTGAACCAAAATTATAACGCATCCTTACCGTTTGTGGCAAAATTATCATGAGTAAAACATCGTTAATAGTGATCATGCAGTAGCAGTGTTATTATATAAAACAATAGTGCTAAACCACATAGCTCAGCATGTATTTTTGTGAGCTTAAAACACGGGGTTCAATATCAATATAAAGGTTTTAAATACACGCTTCAAAAAATATCCTAAAGCACAAGAATAAGCACAGTACTTGATATATCTATGAAAGAATGTAGAATGCGTTACATTCACAAAAGAACCTGGAATCTAATCTAATTACCTGACAAATAATAAATCTACTAGATTCATGAATGGATATGGGACCACTTAAATGCCTGAATGAACTAAGATTGGATATGAAACGAAATAAATACACACACGAACATGAAATCTGAAAACTTCATTTATGATTACAATGCCTAACATCAAACCAATAATATAAACCAATGATGTTCTATACTCCAATCAAAACGCAAGCTTGAATGGATAACCCATTTACATACAAAACCAGATTGGGAATCTCATATTTGCCATAGCAAATATACAATGGAATCTAGCATATGCATGAATGAAATGTATAAGAAACAAAATGGCTGGTACTATGTCCACAGAGGTTCCCAAACGACGCAACAGATATAGTATGTTTTTCTAAACAAAATAATGCGTATTCTGTATGCCATGAGGAGGCCGTAAAAATGAAAGTAATGCAGAAGTATATCTTACAAAAGGATACTGCCTTCTATACATAAAGATTCTCTAAGGCACTGTGATTATATAATTATGGTATTCATATTTCTGTCCTTTGTCACAAATCAAGACAAAAATCTATTTTGAAAGTGAAGGCTATAACTAGCTCCATTTCTCTTTAAGAAAACCATTAACTACAATCCTGAAGTTTAAGGTAGAAAAAAATTGAATTTGATATTAACCAGTCAAACATGATCTTTCGAAAAGAGACACTGAAACGGAAATATTCTGGAACCCCGAGAAGTCTCTACAATCACATTATCCCCGACATTTGGAAAAAAAACTGCTATATATAGCCTCCTCCTGAGTATAACAGTAAACAGTCACATGAAATTAGTAGACAATGTTTGCCTACAAACAAAAAAGGCAAATAGCAAGAACACGGGGGCAATATTTGTCCAGTCCTTCTATTCAATCTATTTCATCTCGGTTTACACAGGGACCTCCTCAAGGCAACATAAGAAAAATAAACACACACACACACACAAACACTCAGATTTATGTGCTTCTTTTTAACACGTCTGCCCACTTAGTAGTCGAAGGGAGCTCAGAAGAATTCTAGGCCCAGCTCAACCACAGTTGAGTTGTTACATAAGCTTTCCCTTGTGATTGATTGTACGTAGTTCTCAAATAATTTCTTACAAGCGCGGCTTACCTCTCCTTTATGACTCTAATTATACACACACAAACAAACACACACACGCATACACACACACACACACACACACTACACACACACTACACACACACACACATATATAAATACACACATTATATATTATATATATATATTCGTGTGGAACCACGAGGTGCAACCCTTCTGATCTTCAGAAGGCATTTATCGGATGACCTTGCTTTTTTTTTTTTTTTTTTTTTTTTTTTTTTTATAGCCGACGCCTACCCCATGGATATTCAAGGAGTTTATGTGCAGGTGGTATCTGGCTTTTCCTCAGAGATCACCCAGCACATTAGAGACTTTTATGGGGAACATGCGATGTTCTTCGATTTCAAAGAAATGCACACATGAGTTTATACTACTGTCGAAGGACTTCTAGACGCAAATTCTGAAAACCAGCATATATTCTATAAAATTTAACGGCCTCTAAGACTTCTGCCTGTCAACAAGCAACTGGACATCTTTTTCCCATATGTGACAGCTTCCCGATGCTACTACGATTTCATCTAATCTAGATTTCTCAAACATTTTTGCTGCTCGTCAAGAAGCAACCATATGTGAATGCAAACGCTTGCTTTTTACAAATCCCTCGTGTTCACATTACTCCGTTTCTAAGTCCTTCTCTTTATGCCAACAAGCTGCCTTTTTATTACCAGCACTGCAGATGTTCCTCTCCCTCAATCATGTTGCTCCTGAAATATAGGTGTCCCAAACTTTTTTTCTCATTTTCAAATAAACTATCTCTTCCTTAATTAAATGAACTTTTTTATTTTTTGTGCCAAAAGTAAATATCCGCAGTCGATATCACAGAAGCTAATCGTGATTGGCTGTTCATGCTAATGAGCACTCATAAGTTACAATACCTGCTACGGACATTTTTCAGCTTAAAAAACTTTCTATAGTTAATTGTTTGGAGCAAAACAATAATTGAGTATTTTCTGCCTACTTACGTATGTGTAGACTGAGTGTGCGTAAATAACCTGTCTCGAACATAAAATAATATATTGCTGAATTCTTCCTTTATGGGCAAAATTCAATCCATTTGACCTTGTTTAAGCAGTCTAAAGTTTATAAATCCAAAAGAAGGACAGCATATGATTCATTTCTAAACTAGAAAAAATCAAAATTCAAAATTATGCAGATTCCTTTTTACCACACCGAAGCTTTATTGCTTTTCCACAGTCCGTTGGGTAGAAAGAAAGAGAGAACCTTCATAACGGTAAGGTACGACCTCAGGTCGTTCGATAACTCCAGCACCTAAGCGAGGAAATGCCATTAGAAAATTGTGTTGCAATGATAGCCGTAAGTCCTTGCACGGACTGTAAGCGTAAAAGACTTTGCAAATCAATACGTTTTTAAAGATGGATGCATGAAGTGGCCACTTTGAAAACAGAAAAAACATTCTGTCTGTTTGCTCGTGTATGTGTGTATGTGTGCGTGTGTTGTAGTTGTGTGAGAGAGAGAGAGAGAGAGGGAGAGAAGGGTCAAGTAATAGTTGTCATTAATGATTAAATATGCAGTCATTTCAGTATAATCATTTGCATATACTCATCATCGAACTATTCCCTTAAAGCGAAGCTGGTTTATTGGATTAATTACCATTCAAGGCTAACTACACTAAGGCCACTTCAGAATCTTCTTGACAGGAAGATAAATTTGACATTAAAAAGTTAACGATTTCCATAAACAAGTTAATGTTCTTAAATCTTAAATTCACGTTACCAGTTTTTCAATTTTTTAACCTCAATACGACAATCAGGCTCCTGCTTAAAAACATAAAAAGAAAAAATTTAATGTGAAACTTCATACAATATACATTAATCTTTTAAAGGCGCTTATCCATGCACAGACTTGATCATTTTCTTCATTCACCGAAGGTTTCCGTAGTTTTATAACAAAAACAATTCCGAAAAACTCAAACGTTAACGTTCTTACAGTTGTTCTCCTTATTTTTATTTTTATTTTCATTTTTAGGGGAAACCATCTAGTAAGTAAACCCATAACTGGCTGCGTCACTCTCAAGGAAAAAATATAACAGACTTATCTCTAAAAGGAAAAGGCGGTTCTTGGGCTTCATCTTGAGTGGGAGAGAACCAGTTACCCACTCGGGTAAGAGGGAAATTTGCCTCTGGAAGTACAGGAAAAGGGAAAAGGAGAGAGTAAAATACAGACGAAGGAGAAGCTGCGACAAAAACGCTTGCTATTTTTTGGGACCTCTCGACAGCTTTTCCTCTTTAAGATCGAAGAGTCCTATGAGAAAGACGATAGTAAGGATATGCAAACGTTACGCTCCTTACCCTGCAGGAGGAGAGGAGGAGGAGGAGGAGGAGGAGGAGGAGGAGGAGGAGGAGGTGGAGGGCGATCATAACGACAGACACTTAATGGAAACTACCATTTCCTACCACAGCAAAGAGCAGAAAACAGCCCCGGATTCCTCATACTGTGAGTGCTTGGTATATCCTCCCGTATGTTATAAGTCGGAACAAGTACTATTACTTCTGTTCGGTCGCCAAAGCTTCAATATGCAAAGAAAATGTTGCACCCCAAACACACAAGCAATAGATAAAAGAGGCATCCAGTTGTAATCAGTTGATCAATTAGCTAAAGTAACTTGCGCGAACCTTTCAGTATCCTCCAATAATCTATATGGTTTTGGTATGTCAAAAGCATATGGTAAAAAGTGAAAGAAAGAAAAAAAGCTGTAAGTAAAGAATTTAGTAAGCCAGACAGCATTATCTAATGCTGCATTTGAATCCACACCTGACGCGTTCGGTGAAGAGCCCTTTTAAACATGCTCCCAAGTAACGAGAGAAAGTTAAAAAATAAAGAAAAAAATAAATGCTGGAGGTAAAAATCCGTGCACTGACAAATACTACATACATGCATATATATGTGTGAGAGAGAGAGAGAGAGAGAGAGAGAGAGAGAGAGAGAGAGAGAGAGAGAGATTAGAAAAGAAAAACAACTATTCTTCCATCCTTTACAGGTTCAATACTATTCAAAGATTGTAACTAAAAATATTCCATCTTGAGTTCATTTCTTAACATCCTCCGGAATCTAGAGTTCCATAACGTTTTTCTTCAATACTAAAGATTATGATGTAACTCTTTTCATGTTCATTACGTTCTTGCCAATTAAGAAAATACGAAATATCACATTCAACTCTAGCGCTCATCAACGTCTGTATGTAGGGTCATTCTAGGATTCAACAAAGGCACAAAAGTTACATAAATACGTACGTGTACACACACACACACACAATACACACACACACATATATATATATATATATATATATATATATATATATATATATATATATATTATATATATATGTATGTATGTATGTATATATATATATATATATAATATATATATATAGATATATATATATATATATATATATATATATATATATATATATCGCAATTAAGACACATTATACCTACTGTACAATTGAATAGGCATTCATCATTGTAGAAAACAATGTTGTTAATCAGTCTCCACTGAGTGCTGTAGTACTCCCTATTATCTTACTATAACAGACACCTAAAACACCTATACATGCTAAACTACTTTTCCACGTAAAAAAAATATATTGTAAACCACATACGTGCGAGAAATCTATTACTGCTGAAGCGAGGAAAAAAAATCTCAAGAGCAGAGAATTTGAGCCAATGCTCTAAAATAAGAAAAAACTTTTCCTGGTCCTAGACCATTGAAATAGCATGCGGTCTTGTAGCTAAATGCTTGTGTACCTTAAATCACTTACATGCCATTATACAAAACATTAAGATATCGGTGATTCAGACGACCAATGGACGTGCGCTGAAGTTACATATCTTGAGTTGTAAACCACTAAACTAGTAAATGACGTTCTTTCATTTGACTTTCAGTGTATCTTTCAAATTTAAGTGACTGTTACTAGTCAATAATAGACTGTACTAAACTGCCTCTGGCTTCTTCTACGTACTGAGGGTTTTCGTTTCTTATAAAGGAAACTCGCTTACCTCTTTGCCCAGATTCTAATAAACCTGATGTAAACAAATATTCGAGATTGATTTTCACAAAATGGCAACCAATCAAATCCATTTATAATATAAAGAATGTAAACGCATCTCTCTCTCTCTCTCTCTCTCTCTCTCTCTCTCTCTCTCTCTCTCTCTCTCTCTCTCTCTATATACTATATATATATATATATATATATATATATATATATATATATATATATATATATATATATATATATATATATATGTATATATATATATATATATATATATATATATATATATATATATATAGAGAGAGAGAGAGAGAGAGAGAGAGAGAGAGAGAGAGAGAGGAGAGAGAGAGAGAGAGAGAGAGAGAGTATGCGTTTACATTCTTTATATTATAAATGGATTTGATTGGTTGCCATTTTGTGAAAATCAATCTCCAATACATTTACATCAGGTTTATTAGAATCTGGGCAAAGAGGTAAGCGAGTTTCCTTTATAAGAAACGAAAACCCTCAGTACGTAGAAGAAGCCAGAGGCAGTTTAGTACAGTCTATTATATATATATATATATATATATATATATATATATATATATATATATATATATATATATATATATATATAATATATATATATATATATATATATATATATATATATATATATATATATATATATATAACTGATTTCCCACTTACATCTCCGTTCATTTCCCATCTCGTCATACTGTCCTGACTTAGAGAAAACCCGATAAAAGAAGAAAGTAGAATCAGTAATCGCAGATAACCACATTAAGAGTCCCCATACATCTAATGATGATCATGGCTGACAGGGAAAGAAAGAAACACATAAAAGACCAATACTTGTTTCTGCAGGTGGAAACACTTCTACTAACGCTATAGTATCTCTATTGAGGAGTTATTTATGGTTTACACGTTCTGAATGAGAGGGAACTGCCAACTCTGTGAACTAAGAAGTAAATATTGTAGGCCCATAACAGTCAGCAGACTACACTATACTAACATTACGTTATGCAGTTTCCCTAAAAGCGCTGCTTCGATAGAGACAACACACATCGAGTAGCTGCTACATCCATAATTTGACTGCTTAATCGTGGATGAACCCCGTTCAGTAAAACAGTCGCATTCTACACCTACTACACACAAAAAGGCTCATCGGCAGAGCTTAGAGCCTCCTACCTCCACAATGCGTCATTCATCCCGATCTCGCACTTTTCTTATACTGGATTCTAAGGGCCCGCCTTCCAAAACATCTTTGGTCCATCTTTCCAAACTTTTCTAAGCCTCCTTCTCCCACCCCTACCCCCAGCTCCCATCTGAAACCTCCGAATTATACACTTTCTTTGAGTGATTGTCGTCCATTCTTTCTACATGACCGTAACATATCAAAATACTCTGATCCATCCTTTCCCCTACGCTGACATTTTTACAACATAACTCCAAATCTCTTACTCACGCCGCATAAACTAAGCAAGCACAATAAAGAGCATTGTTAATGTGACAATCGTGGAAATACGTTGAAGAGGTAGAAGGGTTAGCGTAGATAAATAAAAAACAAACAGAAACATAATCAAAAGTCATAGTAAGGGTTTTAAAGGTTCGTCAAAAAATCAAAAGAGAAAAATAATTTTAATATCTAATCCTAAGAATGAGAGTTCTTTGTGTGGATTCCTATCAGTGTCAGAGACTTCAAGAATACAGATCAAATATAAAAGTTACAATAACAAGAACCAGTATAAACCAAACAAATACTAAATAAGAAACAAAGAATTGCAAACGAGCAACACTCGAAGACCTTTTTGTTAAAGATACCACCATCAGTAACCACCTCTTACTAGCAACATAAATGGTTTATCATTACGTCACATAACTCATGATTACTACGGCTTTGATGGTTTGATCTTAGATTTTCTAAGCTTTATATTTTGTCTTATAATTCCCTGAATTCAAAATTATCGCACGGAACTGGCTGGTTCAAATAAATTCAAAGATGGTGAACAGGCTCTTAGTTATTCTCTTTTTACTGCATACAAATCCAAAGCAAACATTTTGTAGACAAGCACACATACCCTCACACATACACATACACACAAATGAGCACTTACACATACACACACACTCAAACATATGTGTATATATCATCCTTAAAAAGGCACTTTGTCATTAAAACAACTTGCCTTGTTACACGATGGCTATATCAAGTTTCTTTTCTTTTAACTGAACATTAAATTGTGTTTTTTTTTCATTTTCGGTCTTTAAGAGACAACCACAGACAAATATTCCTCATGAATGTCTAACAACTATTCAAGATATCTTCATACAGCATTAGTAAGAGATAATCAACCTAAAAATAAATCTGAAGATATCAGTATGGCGCATCAGTCCAAACAGACAGGCAGACAGACACTTTCATGGTACCGAGTTACATCCTGATTCACGAAAATATCATCTTTGCTTTTATATTAGGCAATCAAGTGACAATACTTTAGCTTTCCAGACAAAGTGGATAAGAAACATTTTGGAAACGTAATTTCTTCTGACGTTAAAAATTCTCAGAGAGAGAGAGAGAGAGAGAGAGAGAGAGAGAGAGAGAGAGCTCGTAGCTCAAGAACAAAAGACAAACGAAGGAGACATGAGAGCATTCATGATCCCCTGTTGAAGTGAAAGAGACATTTGCATCCTGTGACTGCATTGCTAAGTAATGCCGAGAGTGTACACACCCTTGACCCTCGCCTCCTGAACTCTTCGGATAAATAAATATGCGAGATGCCGCGACCGCCTCCTTCTCGCACTTGAGCTGCATAAACCTCCGACTGATCCAGACATCATCTGCCCTCCAGACCAAAATCTGATTAGAAGCCTTTCAGAGGAGGACGCACACGGCCACGTCGCCTAATGCTCCTACATGCTCTCAATTGAAACAGGAAATTACCTCAAGACACAAAAACAAACGCAACGGAGAAATGTAAACGTAAGATTTTCATATATATATATATATATATATATATTATATATATATATATATATATATAGATATATATATACAAATAAGTATCCCAAGGGTGCTAACTATTGTCCTATTATAGTTTGTATGTATAATACACACACACACACACCAAAATATATATATATATGAGTATGTTACATACATATTTACATTATTTACAAACGTAATTTTTGGTTGTTAACAATTGAGGGCAGGTAAGATTTATTAATTGATTTACTGTCTTATGTAAAAGGGATCTATTATGTGATGAGTATTCTCAATATCCCACTGTTGTGTACAGGTCTAATGCATAAAAGTATAGCTTTGACAGTCCGGCACTCATACTGATTCTAAAGCTCGTTGCCTTAATGATACTTGTGGTAGGGTTACTGAGACTCGGCATATAGTACTATTATATCAACGGAATGGTTGATTATTTGCTCGAAGCTTTCATTTACTCAATAATGAATTTATTCAATCTGTGTACTTATTACCTGACACGGCTGTTTGCGTAAATATTCAATTATTTTATATAAAAGCAGTTTGGAGGCACATATACCTGGAATATCTTTTTCTATATTGTTTATATCATTTTTAATGATAACATGTTATGCCTACCACTGCCTGCTGTTCGTTTTTCTAGTTTTGGTTTTAAACTAGGCACTATAAAAAGATAGGATGGACTGTGAATTTTTTATATCAACACCTCCATCACGTAACTAAATTCATTACTATCCTTGATTTTATGTTTTCTTGCCCTGTACACATAAAAGGCAAGATATGTGAAGATGCATTTAGCGGACGATTTAGTATTTGTAAAATTAATATTCTAACCCCTCACCACGTCCCAAGTCCAGACTTGGTTTTCTGTTTCTATTAGCTAATATTAGTTATTATGTGTTGAATTTTTTCACCAATGTGAAATGTATTTATAATAATTATTCACCCATATAGTATATATATATATATATACTATAATATACAACACATATATGTATATATATTTTATAAACCTTAAGTCCAAGATTTTGTTTAATATCCAATTCACTATCACCTGGTATAACTTGTATAGTAATTCATTCTCTTCTTACATGTTTCATACTTTAAACCATTTCCGCCAAAGACACCAAAGAGAATAAATGACGAGAGGTCTACAATGGGAAATATCACCAGATACAATCTATTAATTAAAATTTACTCCAAATGAATGACCTCCAGCTACAGTCAAATTATTAGAGATATTACAGCATACTGTTTATATGCTTACTCTGAATGACCAATTTTATTTTAAATCAACCAAAGAACTCTTAATTGACAAAATGGAACACTCTTCGACAAGAAAATAAAGCACAACAGGACTATTAAACATCCAATTCTCACTTATATAACTTCCATTCGCCACTAATGCAAACCTCATTCTTCCCCTCCTTCCTCTCACTTACATGACCAACCTTCGAGTGCCACTGCCTTTTCAACTGAGGAAGATTAATGATGACCGTGACTAGTTGCACCCAGTCAGCTAAAAACTCCCGAACGATTACAAAGCCATTAAAATTAATATCCTGCAATGGATAGGAGGAAAAAAAAGAAAAAGACTTCATAAAGGAGAGATCAAAAGTGACTCAAAATTGAATAAGTGAATAATGTTAATCAAATTTTCTCGCAATGCATCCAACCGAAAATCGTTTATTGATGCAACATTCACTGCGGGTAGCCTAAAGCATTCTCAAAGCACAAGCAAGCGCACAGCCACGTCCCACGATTAAAATCATGTTTAATTTTCCTTCGGTCATCGGTCGAGATTGCTTTTAAAAAGTCCCAGTATACTAAATTTCCTGACAACAAACTCCTTGCAGTTTCTTTCATATTTGACTTCTGTGTAAATGTCCTTCGGAAACATTAAAAACGTAATGATCAAGGGAAAAGAGTTACTCTGATGGAAAGTTGTGAAAAGAATATGAAATAAAATGCACGGTTTGGAAGAGAAGGCAATAAATAAATATTGCAAGAGAAACAATGTAAATGTAAGAACACCATAAAACGATTCAAGTGTGGGCAATAAACGGAACATAAAATGCAACAGAAACAACATACGAGCAAAAATGCCATAAAAAGATATGAGAAAAGATATAAAAAAAGTCTATGAAAGGATAGAAAAGGCAACAGCTCTGGCGATATAATATTGGCCCTGACACTGAGGTAAGATGTTCCCGACATTAACAAATGTCAAATTACGTATTACTGTAATTTTCAGGTTATAACAATGAGATTACAATATGCAGTTTCTAATATCTCGGATAGCTATGGAGATATTACGTTTAAAGTTAGATCGCCAAACATTCCTGGTCATTTTGGTGGAATAGTTTGTTTTGGTGAACAGCCAAATGCCAAACTCCTCATCCTAATTGTCATAAATATTGTTAAGAAAATTCTGATAGCAAAACAGACAATTTATATAATGTATTCGTTAACATACAAGTTCAAATTGCTAAATTTATCAATACGGTCAGAATGAAGAAGAGATCAATTTTTGTACCGTTACCGTTGTTACTGTCAAATATTTGTAAAAGAGCTAACCTGGTGCAAAGTGGTAAACAACCATTGACTAATATGAGAAAGGTACTTCGAAAACGACAGGGAAGCAGAAATATATCTCGGGTCGCACAACAATATGGTGCTCACCACCACTCTACCTGGATAAGTCTATCGTACTACGAGGCCCTTTTCAAGTAAAACTACGAAACGACATATGAGGCTGCTCCGGTTGTTCATGTTTTTTACCTAACGCTATGCAGTTATATTATGCGGGGCTAATTTGCTTAACCAGCGGTGGAAGCATTGTGACAAAACAATTCAGACTTCTGCTTAGTGTTGTAAAATCTTAAGGTTTCTGGCACATTTGTACACGTGTTACCTATTTAGCAGGAAACGTTGTCATGACCCTAACTGACAAATAATACAACAATACCAAGTCCAAGATCACAATACTCTGAATTTCATGAATACCGTCTCTC
Organism: Macrobrachium nipponense; assembly: GCF_015104395.2. Taxonomy (NCBI): domain Eukaryota; kingdom Metazoa; phylum Arthropoda; class Malacostraca; order Decapoda; family Palaemonidae; genus Macrobrachium; species Macrobrachium nipponense. The sequence goes on along the minus strand of NC_087204.1, from coordinate 48,993,779 downwards.
CTTTAAACATGAGTTTTTTTTAATATTAATGAGCTATTGTTTTTGCACTGAATCAGCATAATATAGTCCGAATAACTAACACAGCCTCGAAGTTATTTTACAAGTAGGCAAGTTATTCTTAAACATTAGCGCTCATTTCTACGCAATAGTGACGGTGTGTACGTACGATGTGTGCTGGTATGGAAGTGAATAAGGTCACGAAATTAATAACATTTAGGTTTTCGGGTGGAGTCTCCAAGAACGTCCAATTCTTACCGAGAAACATAATTCATCATAATTTCCCAATCTTTTGACCATGATTATCATGATTTTCTGCCTCAACGGCACTGCGGTCAAACCAGAAAATGAGCTTTTCAAGCAAATTCTACTCAGGAAATTTGAAGCTCCAGAGAATATAGATTCTACTAATTAAGCTGAAGTAACAGTAACGACATTTAAGCCAAGATAATAATTAGTCTTTACCTCTTGAGAGCTATATCTTATATCCTAGTTTTTTCTACAGTGCATCGGTATCTCAGCAACTGTTAAGAAACAATATTGTTCTTAACGGACTTTCACGAGCAACGACAATGTCATGCGTAAAATCAATATTTTTGGTCCATATCGGATCACATAATCCCTACATGAAGTTGAAGCGTTTCATTAGCAGCGCGCTCGGTTTACTGCCCTAAATGTTCATGGTCCACAACAAAAAGGATTAAGAAACAACGTGACTAAACCAATGGAGCTTTGAAGGTGAAGTCCTAGGCACTGGCGGTATCGGACATATAATCAATGAATGAGATCGGTACAGTGATCAAATGAACTAGTTTCTATCTTTATGAAAAGTTTCGATTAATATTTCAAAATCAACCGAATAAAAATCCTGCTCTTCTTAAATGACATTAGACGCGCTTCTGTCTCTTTCATTACAGGAATCACTTCTGTAATGAAAGAGATAGACTGCAAATCAAACAGGCAGAAATTTATTGAATGATCTTCATCTTCATGTTTAACTTAATTCGTAGACAACCAGATAACGAACTTCACCTAAGAACCTTGGATTCTATTTCCGAAACCTCTCCCTAAAAACTGTAAAGAAAGCAAGGAAAGGAAATTACACGCGCACACAAAACAATAATGAATAAAAACTGTATAAATCCTACACACACCACAATATATATATATATATATATATAATATATATATATATATATATATATATATATATATATATATATATATTATAGCATATATTATATACAAATGTATGTATGTATGTTATGTATATATACTCATATATGTGTATATATATACATATAAATAACCGTATATGTATCTGTATATGTTTGTGTGCATGAGTATAACATTTCATTATACGTTCCCCATAACAGGATGGAAATATCCGTACTTTAATTACAGGATTGAGGATGAACCCCTTGTGCTGAAAACCTCTGCAAAATTAGGCAATTCATAACTGCAAAGAAGATTCAGAATCTGTCGAACCCCCTTCTCACACACACACACACAACACAGTTTACCTTTCACGTGCACACACTCCCGGGTTTCCTAGGTATTAAGACCTGGCTTTCCAATCCAGTTTTTAAAGCATATGTCCAGAATTTTCTAGGTCTTCCTGTCCTCTCCCGTCACACCTAAGAATTATACACTGTTTGCAACTAAGTTATCGTTCCCCATTTTTTCACATGATCAAATTACTGCAGAACATTATGATTCATAGTTTCACCCAACACTAAAATTTTTTTTAGTATTTATACGTATCGCCACATTTATGAAACTTTTAATTCATTCTAAACGAAATATTACTCATACAAGACTTTATGTAAAAAGCTGTTTTAAACTTATTTTTTTACCTCATATTCAAAATTCAAACATCACTGCCACAAAAGAGACTTGGCTCAACAATCCCATCATGCAGTCCCAACTTGGTTTCCATCGACACCCTTAATACCACTCTCCTATATATATATATATATATATATATATATATATATATATATATATATATATATATATATATCTATATATATATATATATATATATATGTGTGTGTGTGTGTGTGTGTGTGTGTGTGTGTGTCGTGTGTGTGTGGAGTTTTGTATCCTTATGCAGTAAAACATCCACAGCATTTAGGGGGCTTCGCACAGGTTAGTATCGTTGGTATTGCTTCAAATCCTCTTCACACATACACAAAATATTATGTTTTATATATATATATATATATATATATATATATATATATATATATATATATATATATATATATATATATACTATATATATATATATATATATATATATATATATATATATAAACAAGAAGGCACTACCTACAGGCATATGATAAATATGGAGATAGTTGTGTTCACAAGGATATACTCAGTATTCCCAAGAATCTTATGATGGATAAAGAAATTCGAACCAACAGAGTCGATTAAGAATAAGCAAAAGGCCGGGGTGATTTTCCCATTCAAACCAGACACCGTGGCTGCCGTCTCAAGCCCAAACTGGACGCCGAAACTGTATCGTTTCTCGTTCAGAAAACACCTGTCAGTCTCCAATCAATCGTGTCTTTCGACTCCACTAGGCTGCGTTTCATTATAACCTTTTGGGGAATTCCCGATAAACTATCGTAAATATTGATACTTACACACTATTAGTTTAGGTTCGTATATAAAAAGCAAGCATCTGAAATAAAATGCTTTGACCAAGTAAATAAGCACTGGCTTTATCTCTTTACGAGTAAACCCTATTCGAAAATGACCCTGACCCATTATACTCTGTAATGTGAATTAAACATTACAGGTTTTCAAATATTTTATTCGCTTATTTCACTGCAGAGTGCAAGATTTTCACTGGGTGAGCGAGACGGGTCATTATGTAAGTTACCATTCTGATGAGAAATGAACTGAATGCGGGAAAGCCATTTTCTGAAAATTTAAAACTACTCCAGCCACAAATGCAATAGATAAATACTCAGCAAATCAAGCTGAAGCTAACAAAAGAACAACAGCTCAATATAGTATTATAGGTCCAGGAAAAAATTACAACATACTATATGGTCGAAATTTGGGGAAAGAAAAAAAAAACCGAGAAGGAGGAGTTTTTCAGTCCAGTCAAATGTAGGAATTCATTACTTGGATTATCACTATATCTTAATTATTCCGTGTCTCTTGATTATATCCCTCTACCTACAAAGACGAAATATCTCGATATCTCCAAAGTTTACAGTTATCGGACAAATCAACAAGCAAATATACGTATATCACACTACATCGAATACATTAAAAAATATAAAAGGCAAATATATTAAATAATATGGCGACTACAATATAAAGAAGAGTTCACACGGAAAATATTACCTAACTCAGATTTCCTCTATAACTCACGTAAGCGTACAAAAACGCAAAAAGTAAAAACACACAATTACTTACAACGTCAGCAGACCTTGGAACGCGTCTCACATACTGTAAGGGAGAGAAGGGAAATAAGAATAACACGAAATATCTTGCAGAAAGGATACATTTATTTGCTATAAACAAATAGAATTATGACACACTCCTCAACTTTTCCGGGAAGAGATACGCGCAATGATTCCTTACAAAAAGCAAACAATTTCTCCCTCCCAGCCACCCGACATAAAAGAAGCCGACAGGGTAGAAATCACGCTCCGGGAAAAATGTTTCTCGTTACGCAACATCTGGGCCCTTCATCGCATTTGGCTCTCTCTCTCTCTCTCTCTCTCTCTCTCTCTCTCTCTCTCTCTCTCTGAAGGCTTAACGGCTTGAGGAGGGCTTAAAGGCTTGTAAGACCTTAATGGATAGAAAAGTACAATTCGTCGATGGCAAATTCTTTTATAAACAAGACAGTAAATTTTGGCTATGAAAATATTAAAAAATGTATTTGTCAGACTTCGAGTGAATAACGTAATGTTCCAAGAAGCAGCTTATCCGTGTGAAGAAAGAGGTGGGTTTCTTGCAAAAGTGTCAGAATAACTCAAATAACCAAAGTGATCACAATGTTAAAACATAGCTTACAAATGACATGACATACCGTGGATGTGTATTTTGGATTCATATCAGCATACTTTAAGAAATATTTATGAATTCAATCTTAATACCAAGTGTTGGTAAGGAAAACATTGCTTAAGAAACTTTTTTTATCATGAAATATCCACTGCAGGTGACGAGAATTGCTTAAGAAACATCAATTTGTTTTTAAAGACGCAAGGAGTATACAGGAACGCCCAAGGATCATGTGGGGCTCATTTTCAGATATGAAGTAATGGAATGAGAGACGTATTTTTTTTAAATGACAGCTATTCTTCTTTAATGACTACCACGATTACCTTTCCAGATCTTCCAATGCGGTTCTTTACTACTAAAAATTGAAGAGATTGAATTCTATTCGTTCCTAACATATAGTATATATATATATATACATATATAATATATATATATATATATAGATATAATATATATATATATTATATATATATATATATATATAGATAAGTCATATCACATTTCCGTGATTCATATACATATATCGAGCTACAATGTCCTTTAATATCTAATTCGCTCTACCTCGGAATTAATATATTTTCATATATGCTTAACCGAAGGGGAATTTTTTCTCGATAATAGATTTGCCTGGACCAGGGCGCGAACCTATGGATCCTTTCAAACCCAGGAACGTCAGTGAAGCTTTACCTCTCGCGGTGGTGTAGTAGGTAAAGCTTCACTGACGTTCCTGGGTTTGAAAGGATCCATAGGTTCGCGCCCTGTCCAGGCAAATCTATTATCGAGAAAAAATTCCCTTCGGTTAAGCATATATGAAAATATATTAATTCCGAGGTAGAACGAATTAGATATTAAAGGACATTGTAGCTCGATATATATATATATATATATATATATATATATATATATATATATTTATAATATATATATGTGTGTGTGTGTGTGTGTGTGCGTGGATGTATAGGTATGAATAACTTAGTAAATACTCTATTAAAATGCCACTTCTTTGCACCTTTTTTTTAATACGCTTAACATTACAAGCCTGTATCCGAGTGAGAAATAAATGAAAAAGCTATCATTAAAGACTCGGATCTAAGACACGAAAGGTCAGTGATGATGCACTAACACATCCCTATACAGACGAAGAATATAAGTCTAATACAGAACATGCATCCACTGATCTCTTGAATTCGGATACATTTCTCTTGAACTAACTAGACCCATTTGCGCCATCGCGGACCTTTTTTTAATGGGTTCAACTCATGCCTCAGCAGATGATGATTATGCATATATATATATATATATATATATATATATATATATATATATATATATATAATATATACAAACACACACACACATATATATATATATATATATATATATATATATAATATATATATGTATATATATATATATAGTATTTTATGTATTATATAGTCATAAACGTTAAAATTTAGCGCTTGTTTCCTTGTCTTTTCCTTCCCTCTAACAATGTAGAAGTTTGGAAATAACCAGGTAACGTTATGTTACCAGTTATTACAGTGGCAGAGTTCATGAGTGATATGTGTAGATTTCACTTTTGAAGTATTGTTGTTTTGACTGGTGTTGTTGCATTTGATTTCACTCGTCATCCCCTCGTGCGCTACAACGATCTTGCTTTGTGTGTCATCAGAAGATCAACGCTTCATTACCAGTGCCATATCTGGTCAAGTTTTCCCGGAACCAAGTGTGAAGAGTGTGCTACAGTTTTCCCTCGCATCATTCCCTTGCAAGCATCCTGACCCCTTTTAATTTTCATTTTATGATTTTAACCATTTTTGGTCAGTGTACATAACTGCACTATTTTGGCAAATTCTCGCCTCTGTTACCTGTTTCAGCAACTGAGTGTACGGAGCTCTATTGTCTTAGCTCCTATATATTTCGTTCTGAGAACCCCTTTAGTGAATTACATGTATTTTAGTAGACACTCTTAGTATGTCTCATACTCCTACTAGTCGTTGGTAATCTAATTATCGCTAGGGCACTCTCTTTCCTGTTCACTGGCAGGTGGCGAACTTAGTCATATTGCGCTCTGCGCATAAGTCCAAATTAGAGCAATCCATTTCCCCACATTATCACAGCCATCCTATCACGTGATATATATATATATATATATATATATATATATATATATATATATATATATATATATATATATATATATATATATATATATATATATAGTAGCATCTTAACTTAGCAGAACACTTTGGTAATCTGGCTTCCTGGTGAGTGATAAAGTGTGTCACGGAACACAGCCTCCATAATATAGCCTGCACTTGAATATTTTCTAAATACACTGACAGCAATTCCTCACAGTTCCTAAGCTCAACTAACGTGTACCGTATTACTGGAGACGGAGAACTACCTTCACGTCACGCCAGCCCCATGAGAGCATTCATTATAAGGACATCAAAATTTTAGGCTAAACATGAGGACACACTGCACTTGCAGTCTTCAGTAAATTAGAAAATCCTGGATGAAACCCCTGCACTGGAGGCAGTGATGGCTTTGATGTGATACGATTGCTTGTGTGTCCTACTTGGTTGACACTGCACACTTCTTTTGGCCACTTTTCTGCTGTCTTTCTAAAATTCACTTTTGAATTCTGATCCTGTTATATACATAGCCTAAGTCACTAAATTCTGATGACCATCATAACTGAATATGGGCAATGAGACACTGACTTCATAGGGAGCTGTTTTACACTGAAATACAAATGCCCATGAAGTCCATGTGTATAAGTAAAAGCTTTTAGGGAGAAAGGGCTTAGAGCAATTTCAAACAAAGTCCTTTGCTCCATAAAATTCGTAGAAAACTGCCAAGAGTGGAGATTGCTCAAGAATCATAAGCTGATGGGTTAAAATGATCTCACGTCAAGTGAGAAAAAGCTCAATCTTGGCACATGGCACTTAATTTTTAAAAGGCAAACTTCCACTAACCACTGAGCTCCTCATTTTTATTTTCCAGAGGATTAGAGAGATATAATTCAGTTATTGAAGACGATCTTTATAATATGCATAGCAATGGTTGTGCTCGAGGATTAATTCCGTATCCCTCAAGGTTGCTTGCATACAAGTTCATGTAAATCAGCTATTCATTTAATTTGCTGATATATGCCAGCCAGTTATATATTCAAGGACAGAAAAATTATTCTTTTCGTGATCAAAAAAATAATATCTATATTTTGACAACAGAGATGCTATAAGTTTATATCTATTCTGACCTTACAAATCACCGTCGAACTCAGTGTTTTCGTAATTAGAATCAATATGAAACCCCCTCTACCATGTTAGCCAATTCGAACATTTGACCCACATAGCCATGTTATGAATAATTATCACATCACCGTGATTCATATAAATCATTCGAGCTACAAATATCCTTTAATATCTAATTCGCTCTACCTCGGAATTGATATATTTTCATATATGTACCGAAGCGGAATTTTTAGTTGATAATAATTTCGTCCCCTCATGGGATCGAACCACCGTCCAGTGGACGGGAACAAAATCAGGACAGACAGTGACATTATCATTTGACCAACAGAGAGGCTATAAGTTTATATCAATTCTGACCTTACAAATCACCGTCGAACTCGGTGTTATATGAATCACAGTGATGTGATAATTATTCATAACATGGCTATGTGGATCAAACATTCGAATTCGCTAACATGGTAGAGGGGGTTTCATATCGATTCTAATTACAAAAACTCACAGTTCGACGGTGATTTGTAAGGTCAGAATTGACATAAACTTATATCCTCTCTGTTGGCCGAATTGATAACGTCACTGTCCTTCCTGATTTCATTCCCATCCACTGGACGGTAGTTCAATCCCATGAGGGGACGAATTTATTATCAACTAAAAATTCCCCTTCGGTACATCTATGAAAATATATTAATTCCATGGTAGAGCGAATATGATATTAAAGGACATTTGTAGCTCGAATGATTTATATGAATCATGGTGATGTGATAATTATTCATAACATGGCTACATGGGTCAAACGTTCGAACATGCTAACATGGTAGAGGGGGTTTCATATCGATTCTAATTACGAAAACACCAAGTAAGACGGTGATTTGTAAAGTCAGAATTGATATAAACTTAGAGCCTCTCTGTTGGCCGAATTGATAACGTTACTGTCTGTCCTGATTTCGTTCCCGTCCTTCTGGATGGTGGTTCGATCCCATGAGGGGACGAAATTATTATCAACTAAAAATTCCCCTTCGGTACATATATGAAAATATATCAATTCCGAGGTAGGGCAAATTAGATATTAAAGGATATTTGTAGCTCGAATGATCTAAATGAATCACAGTGATGTGATAATTATTCATAACATGGCTACATGGGTCAAACGTTGAAATTGGCTAACACCGAGTTCGACGGTGATTTGTAAGGTCAGATTTGATATAAACTTATAGCCTCTCTGTTGGCCGAATTGATAATGTCACTGTCCGTCCTGATTTCGTTCCCGTCCACTGGACGGTGGTTCGATCCCATGAGGGACAAATTATTATCAACTAAAAATTCCCTTCGGTACATATATGAAAATATATAAATTCCGAGGTAGAGCGAATTAGATGTTAAAGGACATTTGTAGCTCGAATGATATATATATTGGAAAGAGAATACCAGGGATTTTCATTCTTATCTGCAAGGTTTGTCCATCGTTACTATTTATTTAATATATGCGTGTTTGTGTGTATATATATATATATATATATATTATATATATATATATATATATATATATATATATATATATATATATATATATATTATATATATGTACATAGATAGATAGATAGATAGAGAGATATACATATATTAAACAAACAGTAACTATGGACAAAACTTGCAGATATGAATGAAAATCCCTGATATCCTCTTTCCTTCCTTTTGCACATAAATTGTCTCCCTAATTCAATGCACCCGATGCGAAAACAAGGTGATTTTCCCGCCTTCAGAGGAGATAACTTTAGGAGAAATTTCCATGATGAGCTCTCAAGATGGAACGATGGGCTGATGATGTAATTTTGCAAATTTTAATTTCAAGCTCCTGTTTAATGGTTATGAACGCACACTCACTACGCACACAGATATTAGGGTTTTATATATATATATATATATATATATATATATATATATATATATATATACATATATATATATATATATATATATATAATATATATATATATATATATATATATATATATATATGTTACTGAGATGAAGTTGCTAGGCTCACGCCCTTTTATAGACTGGCTCCGAAAAAGTTAACTATTTGTCTGCTTAATTCAATAGATTTATAATATATTACTCAGGAAATGGGTTGAGTCGCTCATTTCCCGCATTCCCCACGGACGAAGCTGGTCGGCACTTATTCAATACACACACACACAACACACACATACACACACACACACACACACACACACACACACATATATATATATATATATATATATATATATATATATATACACATATACATATACACATATAACGTGAAGAATATACGAGCAAAATTATAGCCACGAAGGAAATTTAAACACTGGAGATATTAAATACTTTCGTCTTATTACCAACACATGGTCACAGCAACTGAAGAAACACAGAAGCATGGGCCTATATAAAAGGTGCAAGTCATAAGGTTAAGGTCGGGAGGTCAAAGAACGGTCAACAGATTAAAATTGAAATCTACTTATTGGTAATCCTCTTTATTCCATCTTTCAATTCCTTCTGGGACATATGTTTTATGACCGGGTCAAAAGAAAATAATCTTTGACGTCCATACAAATTATTCATCCAGGTTAAGTGAATCAAAACAGATTCTAACAAGTTCCTTGAAATAGCTTCGTTCCAACGTGACAATATTGGCTTTGCGTCAAATGTATTCTGCGAGACTTTTCACTTAACTGTTCTTACTGAGTAATTGCGTTCCCCATATAAAAATGGGAACCAGCTGGGAAGAAAAAGACTGAGTATTTGCGTTGTTTTAATCTGGTGTTCAATTCTTTACTGGCCTGTCCTAAGTACAATAAATTCAACCCATACATGTAATTTTGTATAACAATATCGCTATCTTTTCGGAGGCTATTTTTATAAGCATGCTTTTTTACGTTATTATATGTGAGATATTTTTATATTAAAACAATTTTGAAAAGGGTTTTGCAGCTTCAAATCCAATAAAATGTGGCAAACAAAAGGTGTCCGAGGACAGTTCTTTTTATTCTTTCAGATTTTCCATAGGTCTTAATAGCTTTACTATAGCAAATATCCATGATATGGGATGGATAGCAAAAATTTGTTCCTATTTTTCTGATGTTTTTGTAATCTTGATCTAAAAACTCAGGACTAACTATTCACAAGGGTCAGAAAAACATTGATGAAAAAACTGACATTTTTATATTATATAATGTCTGAATAATACTGTACCTATGTCAAATTAGTCGTCTTTTTCCTGCACACACAGTATGATAGATATATATATATATTTTTTTTTTTTTACATAAAGAGGGGACCCGTAGCTCACTGGTAAAGTAATAAGCGTATACCAATATTCATGATTCAAGCTCGGCCTACTATTCATCAGTCCACCAAGTTGTGAATGGGAACCAGAATCACCTGGGATCGAGAAAATGCGCATAAAGCTAGCAAACTCACACATGAAGTCTTGCCGAGAACTGAATGATCTACCTTGTGGCATCACCACTTTCAAAAGTTGAGAACAGCTCAAAGAGTATGTATATGTATATGTGTATATATGTGTATATATATATATATATATATATATATATACATATATATATACATATATATATATATACAGGCAGTTACCGTTTACGACGGTCTCAGCTTACACCATTCCAAAGTTATGATGCTTTTTAATTATATGCCTCAGAAATTATTTCCAGGTTTACGACATTTGTTCCAGGGTTACGACACTTGTGACGCCAATCTGGCAGAAGAAATATGACTCAAAAGGCAAAATAATCAATATTTGAAGGTTTTTTATGAAAATGCATTAAAAATGCAGTTTACATATTTTTAATCTGCCCAAACCATTAAAAGCAAGGTTTTCTTAGGATTTTGTACAATTTTTGACGATGTTCTGGCTTGTGACGATTTCAGCTTATGATGCGTCTCAAGAATGGAACCCCCCATCATAAACCAGGGGACTGCCTGTGTACATATATATATATATATATATATATATATATATATATATATATATATATATATATATATATACATATATATATATATATATATATATATATATATATATATATATATATATATATATATATATAAGTGGTTGGTAGCATGGCCATGCAGCAGGTACTCCCTCTCTCTCTCTCGTCTCTCTCTCTCTCTCTCTCTCTCTCTCTCTCTCTATTACCTAAGGCAATTAAATCAGGTTCTTAACAAAATGAACTCCATCCCTCTTCTACAATAACCAGCATTAGTTTAGTCATAAAACTGGGCATAGTCATAGTAGTCTAGTACACCACGGAACATCAGTTGAGTTCCCATTTCTATATATCAGATCAGTTCCCCTTTGTCTCAGAACCGCCCATTCAACACAGATTTCACACACTTCACTAAAAATACTATTGAAGGGGCCATCTTGGCCCTTGGCCGACTATGTAGAGATCTCCCATCTTGGCTAACTTACTTTCTCATATGTAGGAAAGAAGCTCGCACGCACGCACGAACTGACACACATTGTTGACGCCCAAGAAACAGCCTCAAACCAGATTCAGGAAGCATATCTGCATCCGCCCATGCATAGACAGGACGTGATCGGTTCTGCTTAGACAGCGACTTCGACATCGCGCCACCGAGGAAGATGCGCCAGCACTTCCGAGCTGAGCTGTCTTGTCACTTAGGGGCACTGTTTCCATGGAGAAGCTAAATTGATGATCTCTACATTCTAAAAATGTCACAGCCCATCGCGTCCCCTCACTCAGAAAGAAAAAGATACAAATCGCATTTCACAACGGTGTCTAATATATTGTCTATTATTCCTTGTTGCATATATATATATATATATATATATATATATATATATATATATATATATATATATATATATATATATATATACATATTGTGAGATATTTTAGCCATCTCCATTTCAATGTAACATGAAATCATACATAATTCAATACCGACTCCAATATCTCTTAACATCCCACTCCATTCCTTTTGAAGGATTAACTATGAATCACCTCCAGTCTCGTCCACTTTCACTGCGCTACCCTTATTCTTCCACATACTAAAATCGAGGATCCACCTGGCCGAGAGGGGGAATTACCGTCGTCATATGCAATAGAGCACGTGTTAACATATGGCTGTTTTTGTACCATGTGGGTTGCAGATCGCAAAAGGATGGACAACACTGCCCTCTGTTCAGATGCCAATGAACTTTCCCCAAATGGATAAAACGGCTCCGCAAGTGGGGAGATCAGCCTTAGACAATTTTCAGCTGCCTGCGATACCACGTCTCTCAACTGGGCAAACCCCCAACCCTCTTTCCTTTCCGAGACAACCCAATGTGCCTAAGTACATTTATAAGTGCCTTGCTCTCTTCGCATCAGCACCTTTAGAGGAGAACAGTTCCAATTTTGGACTACAGGTACAGTGAAGTTACAAGGTTTTGTACAGTCAGTCAACATTTATTCTTCAACATAATTTTCTTTTCATTCCTTTGTGCGATATATTTGTTTCCCCCTGTTGAATAACGAGTTTCGTATTCATTCATTGTCATAGCATAACTTATTCCAATTGTTCCTTGTGAAGCTTGAGATAATACCATTGTGCTTAGCATCCTTTGTTTTCTTCTATGCTTGAGACAATCCCATTGTGATTAGCGTCCGCCAAAGAATTTTATTGGGAATTAACCTAACTGTTTGAGTCATTATATCCTTCACCCTTTTGTAATCACTCAGTATTGCAACTGACCGCCCACCCCCCCTACCTATTTTTTTAGTGATTTGTAATGTAAGATTCATGCTCCTCAGATAGGGTGCTCAGTTCCTTGCCTGAGATTGCCCCGATCCCCGGCCATGTGTATCGCACTTGTTTATAGGACAGCCATTCTATACAGATGTGCTATTTTGTGAGTTGCTGTGGAAATGGATTCTTGCCTTGTGTTGCTCCAGGACTTTCATGTCCGGACCAGCCACCCATCAGGTGTTTCTTATATCATT
>NC_087204.1:48967982-48977982 GCF_015104395.2 Macrobrachium nipponense | reverse complement strand
TTTGTGCGATATATTTATTTCCCCACCTGTTGAATAACCAGTTTCGTATTCATTCCCTGTTGAATAACCAGTTTCGTATTCATTCATCGTCATAGCATGACTTATTCCCATTGTTCCCTGTGAAGATTTGAGTTAATTCCATTGAGCTAAGCATCCTTTGTTTCTGCTATGGCCTACAATCATAAGTGTTTAACACTTAATGAATCATTGTTTATTTTAAAAAACTGGTCCACTCACGCACGGCACGTCTATACCTCTTTATTTCGCGTGAAGTCCATCCTCTCCCTCCACACTCAATGGTTGGCCCATATATTTGTTTCCCCCTCATATTTCTAAATGTGTTTTTTTATTTTAACTTATATTGCGCATTATAATATTTGTCACAATTTTAAGTCTAATTAATTTTATGTACTAATTAGGTATGATTACTTTGAAGCTTGAAAATAAGGCCTGCTTGGTTGGCTTCAAAACGTTGCAACTTAATGAAGATGAGTTTTTTTTACCTTTTAGTGTGCTTCCCCTGCCTTCATATCGTGTATGTGTATATATATATATATATATATATATATATATATATATATATATATATATATATATAAAATCATGTCTACATGTACCGGGTGTTTTGAAATTAGAGGCCCCCCTTCCACAGACAAATGGAAAGTTATGATGTTTTCTGCTATAGCCTATTTCGAAGTACATTATCTTAAGTTTCTATTAAGCTATTTTTCATTTTACTATTCTTGTATTTTCAGACTGAGTAACGGAGTTAGATACAGCCATGGCTAACGACTCGGAGGAAATTAGATGGATTGACCTAATCCGGGCTATAACCTTCAGAGAGGCCAGGGATGCTGGCGCATCCTTCATTTCGCATTCTGGATAGCTAAATACATTAAAAGAGATGAACCCTTTCTTAAAAGAAACGAACAAAAATCCATATGACTGTCATCGTGAAAAGAGTGAGAATCTTGGAATGCCTGAAGTCCTTTCTCAGGAGTCAAAGACATCATAGCTGAGGCAGTGGGTAGAACAAGAAGTCTTTAAGTAAATGGCGCTTGAACTAAAAACAAAAAGGGGAAAGTAGAGAAGTTATAGTGCTGTATATTGTGAGTTGAAAAAATCTGGTATCAAGCCATTTCATGTTATCAACAATCCCAACATCAGTTAGCAACAGAGAGAAGACTGTGAATGGTTTTGTGGTTCATTTCTTAAAGATTGGGATAAACTGACTTTCTACATGTTGTTGCACCAGATGAATTCTTCATTTACAGTCAGGAAGCCAAATCATAAAAATGACATCATTTGGGCAGCAAAGTTGGAAGATATCAGCAATGACATGTTTGGGAATTTTTCTCTGTTTGGCAGCCAAACGGTTAATGTGGATCATCAAAGAAAAAGGACAGTCTTGGCATGGCAAATACTTCTGAGAAACTGTGCTTACAGGTGGAGTATTTCCTTTCCTCAAAGATCCTGAAAATGAGTTATCTGTTGAAGAAGTCACATTTTTGCATAATGCGCCATGTTTCAAGGCTCTTCAGACACATGAGCTGCTTCGAAACAGTGGTATCAATTTTCTGAAATCATACCCCTCAAGAATGCAGGCTGAGGTACAGGCAGATGGAGGCCACACAAAATATTAAATACTCAGAGAGAAACTTAAATAAATACCTGTTCTGAATTACTTTGTTTTTGTCCATCCATATCAATCTTAGTTTATGCTGTAGAGGGGGGCCTCTAATTTCGAAACACCCTGTATATAATACCTATAATATATATATATATATATATATATATATATATATATATATATATATATATATATATATATATATATATATATATACCGGACCACAGAGAACTAGAGACAAGTGTAATATGTCTGATAGTCACATATGTGACCGAAATTTAAAAGCTGCTAAATAAACCAATTTGAGACAATTACAGGATTGCGTTCGGTATAAAGGTTTTACAATCTTTTTCCATTCCTATAATAATAATAATAATAATAATAATAATAATAAATAATAATAATAATAATAATAATAATAATCACAGAAGCGTAACTATGATTGAGTGTAAATTACACTGAAAGCAATATACACCATACAGAGCCATGTTACTCCAAAATGATCAGCAATTATAGTAAATAAAGATATTTGTACATCATTATGTTTTCATATAGTCTTTTTTGACCAATGTAGCAACACTGCATGATGGTGACCCACAAACGTGAACGCTTGTGGGCTTGATATGGAACGTCAAGATTCCTAAGTGCTTTCATTAAATTCCGTCCTTAATGATTTAGGAGATGAACTTAATTGAAGAGGGATGAATCAAAATGTTATTATATATAAATATATATGTTTAGGGTCTTCTATAGTCAATTAGCCCCACAAACGCGGGACAAACTGATGCAAGGTTTCGTTATAAATTTGGTGACCGAAGTAGTACCATTAGTGCACCTGGTCATTTTAGAAAAATGTGGTCGGTCACAGTCACTGTAGAAGGTGAATCAGCCCTGCAACCTGATTCCATAAGTCTTGTTGACGCGCATGCGCGTCACGATACTTCATGATTACGAAATGTTACAGATTTACCAATCAGCTCTCATGGTGGACAAGGGTTGATATCGATTCAAATACTACATAACCAGAATTCCACAGGGATATGTACAGCAGACTCTTACCCACTAATAGCTCTTTTTGTCAGCTGAGCTGTCTATCACTATATATATATATATATATATATATATATATATATATATATATATTATATATATATATATATAAAGTGGATAAGTTAAACAGTAAATATGGAGAGGAAATCCGACACACGTTCATGCTTTGATCATTTCAGCAAACTCTGCTCCGAATCAACTGCTTCCAAAAAGCATCGTCAGTAGCATAACAAACGCCACCTTAACGCATCCTCATGCATTCTCCAAGCAAGCATGACACATAAATCTTCCAGAATGAGTCCACTGGTGAAATTCTGACATGATCGCTGATAATGTCATTCACCATTGATATATTGCGAACGTGATCCCAACAACAAACAGCAATTCGCCATATGAAGCTCAGATGAAAAATGAATATTAAGAAGAGATCGCGGCATTCGGTGAATATTGATCAACGACCGCTGAAGAGACTAACTTGTATGAGTATTAAACGGGCGTTACAATTTTGCTCTTGAGTGAATAATGATCAAACGCTGCTGCTTCGCAGGGATTCCAGTCATGTTTAGGTTTAGCATCAATATAACAGCTATCTCCAGCCATTAAAACATTTTTAACACAGTTCACTAAGGCACCTATTTGCTTAATCAAGCATATTTAAATTGTATTTTTCATGGATAATGTGACGACACAATACAGATAATGGCTGAAGGTTCCGAACTTAATACTTGGCAGTATAGAAAAAACTAAAATAAATATCAACAGCTGAAATGGAAGTGAATTATATCATAGTTTTACCAGACCACTGAGCTGATTAAACAGTTCTCCTAGGGCTGGCACGAAGGATAAGATAGTTTTGCGTGGCCAGGAACCAACTGGTCACCTAGCAACGGGACCTACAGCTTATTGTGGGATCCGAACCACATTATATCGAGAAATGGATTTCAATCACCAGAAATAAACTCCTCTGATTTCGCGTTGGCCGAGCCGAGAATCGAACTTGGGACCACCGGATTAAAATGGAGAGTCCTTAGTCTCTCTCTTTTTCGCGTATTCTCTGCATAACGTCATTCTAAGCTAACTCTCTGTCAATTTCCCGAAACTGGATCTATTCTATCCTGCTAAAATATAAAGCACAATAAATAACTATTGCATTAATAAGATAAAGTAAATCCATATTCAAGTATTTGATATTAACGACTAGTGTTTCAATATTCTGATTATCAAAGCACACTAAGGAAACAGTAAAGTTCAGGCCAACTTAACGAAAACTATGGGTATTAAAATCAAAGAGATATCGCAGCATTATTATCTTAAATAATTTGACTGTCCTAAAAGAGATTTATTCTTCCAGAAAGTTTTTTCGCCCAATAAAAGTCGTATAATGCATATTAACTACACATGTCCCAACTCATTGGAATAATGAAATTATACATAGAATCTAGTAAAATATACATTACAAAAAGTGTCTTCCCTTTTAATCAACTCGCGCCAAAAATGAGAAACAACATCGAGTAAAGTCAATCTTTTCAAGATATATGTATACATATAGATATGTAGAATATATATATAGATATATAATATAAATATACATATATATAACCATCTATATATTAATATATATATATCTATATATATATATATATATTTATATATACTATGGTACATATATCTATATTTATCTAGTATATAGATAATATATATATATATATATATAAATATATATATAATCTAAATCTATATAGATAGATATATATATAAGTATAGATAAGTATATATATATATATATATCTGTATTGTATATATAATATATATATATATATATATATATATATATATATATATTATAATTTATATATACTATGTATATTATACATATATACATGTATATATACATATATCTATATTTTAGAATATAAAACGTGCCTACTTTGTGCATTATACTATTTTCTATGTATATTTTAATAACCATAACTATTTGACCAAATGTGAACTGATAACGTAAGATTTTAACATACCACCAAAAAACTAATAATTCAAATAAATTAATCTCATGTTTTTGGTAAATTTACTGAAAGTAGTCTAATGTATATATGTACGTATGTATGTAAATATGTCTGTATAATATATATATATATATATATATATATATATATATATATATATATATATATGTAGTATATAAAAGCCAAAATTCACTAGCGTAGAGTTACCAAGCAACGGCCACTGAAGGCCAGAAAACAATTTCACGAGAGCGTGAATCTCGTACTCGCCTCATAATCAGGAAAAGGAAAACTTATTCTCGACATTTTTTCATTTCAAGAAAGTTTGAATGACCAAAATACCGTTGCTGGGAAAGATGCATCAACTATGAAATACAGCGCTGGAGGCTACTGTAAATCTGATTTCTACAAATTATAATCAAAATATAAACCCACGAAGTATTTCGATATTCTGAAAATAAAAGGTGAGCTCAACTGAACAAAGAGTCCTTGGAAATAGATTAAATATTCTGAATTCAAAACAGAGAAATACAAGGATAATTCGGCATTCCTAACAGTGAAATGAATCAAAGTAATTTCGTCTTACAGCATGATCAAATGACGTGAGAGGTGAGTTTACTTAGCAAGCTTTATCAGAAGCAAAAAGCACAAGAGTTGTCGTGTATCTGACAACCGACAATAGCTCCCTAACCAAGATAATTATGAATTATACAGTCTGACCGCTCATAATATTGACTGGGGAAGCCGTCTGTATCCTTAAGTACCTGAAGGACAATACAGCTTTATGTGTCATGTCTCTGAATGATGAAGCATCAGACTTCGTGTATCTAACTGAGGATACAACTTTACTTGTCGTGTCTGACAGAGGCGCCATATGTCCTCCCGTGGATCTGAACGATATGGAAGGACCTTTAATGTAAATGACAAATTAACTAACATTCCCGACAGATTATAGAGCTTTAACGTAAAACTGTTTGAAAATAAAGTTCGCGTTTTATTTACTTATAAATTCAAGGCCTTAACAATAGATATATTCTTTATAGTATCAAACTATTTAAATTCAAGGAATGTATTCATTCCAAAAGGAAAATGTGTTTTTTGAAATGAAAATCTGTTCAACTCTTTCCATCGAAAATAAATGTAATTATCACTTGACCTCATACCACGAACAGAAACTTGGTCTGAGGATGGCCTGAACCATAAACTAAGAAATACCAGTCGACAATGCTATCTACCTAACATAGGATTTATCATTATCGTAATTACGGAAGGGAGTTTGAAGATTGCAGAGTTGAAATATTGGATAAACACCAAAAACTACAATATTACCAATATTTTACTTATGTCCAGCCTGAGTAATATTCTTTTACCGCGACTTATGCGTCTGAAATAATGTATCACATATCAGTGAAGCTGTCAGAGCATTTTGGAGCTCTCTTAAACCTTGACTCATATTAATAAGATCATTGATTATATGAATTAATATACTACATCAGTTATTACTAAAAGTATTAAACCTAACGCAAATGAGTAAATAAAAACACTGAACTGAATATACAATATGTATGTAAACATACATATATATATATATATATATATATATATATATATATATAAATATAAATATATATATATATATATATATATATTATATATATATATATATATATATATATATATATATATATATATATAATATATTAGATATATATATATATATATAGAATCTACTTGTCATTTTTATCAGATACATATGTAAATGTAATAGCCACAATGCGCTCTTAATTTCTCAAATTCTTTACTCTCTTTTGGATAAACTTGTCACTACAAATCCTCGGGTTCCAACTTCAAAGAAATATGAAAGAAATCATGATTTCCGGTCGCAGGAAACGAACCTACGATACCATAATCACGACGAGGTCACCTTGCCGAACTCGTGGTCAGACATCATGATTTCTTTCATATTTCTTTGAAGTTGGAATTCGAGGCTTTGTAGTGACAAGTGTATCCAAAAGAGAATTTGAGAAGTTAAGAGGGCATTGTGGCTATTACACACACACACACACACACACACACACACACACACACACACACACACACACACACACACACACATATATATATATATATATATATATATATATATATATATATATATATATATATATATATATATATACACACACACACACATATATATCTATATATATAAACCGAAATAAAGGTATCCCAAACCATATATATATATATATATATATATATATATATATATATATATATATATATATATATATATATAAATATATATGTACACATATATGTATACATATATATGTGTGTGTGTGTTTATGTACATACATACATATATATATACGTGTGTAGATAGATATAACTATCCCAGGTCTAGTATTATGCTTTCTGGAATATACTTTGTTATGACGACAGAGGAAATGTTATATCAGTGTCACTTGAAGACTCAATTATTATGCACCTGAACTCACTTGCCACCCATTTTATTCAGTGTTGTCTTTGAGGGTAACACGATTTACAAGTAATCGCAAAAGTAACTGTCATTTCCGAGTGCGTACGTAAAGCAGATTCGTGTACATAGTTTTATATTCATTGTGCCACAGTATAATATGTAATAAATACATTTATTCAGTTTACAGGATCTGTAAATATAAACCATGACCTGAGGTCATGGCATTAGGAGGGTCCTACGTGACAAAGCAGATCTAGATTACGCTATGCGCTGTCTGCAGTAGCCTGGTCTAGCTCTGAGCGTTGTCAACATTTTATGTTAATGATAACTTTGCACAACAACTTCCATGGGAAGCGGTTGGCCTGTTAACCTACGCCGGAAACTTGTAACTTCCGAGCCGGCGGACTACGTATGTTTTTATATGAATCGCTGAGATAGCTAATGTTCCGCTATCGACGCGATGCTTTAGAATGGCAGTTCCGTGCCAACCCTCAAACATATCGGTCTTCCGACCGAGCTGCATCTCCTAGTATGGAGTTACAGAATAAAGTTGATATATTTGTTCAACTTATCTGTTTGAATCATCTCCTTTAGTTAAGAAGAACCACTCTACTAAGATATCCCAAGGAGATGGGAGGAACCAGAAATACTTACGAATGACAGTCGTAAGGAGAACACAAAAAAGTCTATCGCCAAGCGAAGAGACTTAAATATATACACCTCAGACAAATGAATAGAATGGTAAAATGGAAGTTTTTAATTACATTGCATGGAAACAAAGCAGCCAAATATTTTTAGAATTCTGAAAATTAAGTAAAATTAAAATGCTGCTCATAACAAGCTTCAACTAAAGTTGCTTCATCAATAGAAAAAAGTGACAACTTTTGCGAAGATGAACAATGGTTACGAGGATGGCATGATGACAATCCATTACAGAGAAGAGAGAGGAGAGAGAGAGATAGAGAGAGAGAGAGAGAGAGAGAGAGAGAACGAGAGAGAGAGAGAGAAGCAGGAAGGAAGGATTATAATTTCGGAAATTAATCTTTCTATGGAGACACGTGGAGTACTTTTTCTAGGGGGACAAAATCTACATTGGTAACATTTTCAGCAAGTAATCATCGGGCCTTCATATGGTATTTCATCTGAAAAAAAAGGGGGGGGGGAGGGTGGAGGGAGGCGGGTAATTTGAAAATGTAGAATAAAAATGATCAGCAGGACGAGATTAACATACCGAAAAAATTAATGAGTTTTCCGTTGGAGGAGAGAGAGGAGAGAGAGAGAGAGAGAGAGAGAGAGAGAGAGAGAGAGATAAATTGTTGTGAAACGTTAATATCTATCATATTTCTTCACTTTCGAGGTTTATGAAACAGTACTTTTACCGTTTACTTTGATTTATATATCAATTGTTAAGATTATCCTTCAAAATGCGCTCCAATAAATTATATCGATAAATCAATAAGTTAATTAATAAACAAAAGTGTAAGTGCAATCCTTAGGTATATTAGCGCAGTACCAATGCTAAACCCACTGTTCAAGATCTAAAGAATAACGTTATTTTCTTTGTATCCTGCTCTTATTGCCGTTGCTCTAAAACAGGTTTACAGGATTCTTAGGTTTTAGCCGGCTACCTAACACTGCACCTGAGGTTTCGTAGTTGTCATGTTTAGGATAATACTCCATCATATCTCAACTTTTAGAGCGATATTCTCGATATCCCTCAACAGACATAATGATGCTAAGTAAAAAAGTGAATAACAAACTTTGAAAACTTGAGCAACGTTAAAATAACTTTTTTGAAAACGTCACACTACCGATAAAAGTGAACATTTCATAATTGCAACCATGAATTGCATTCCGAAATAATGACTGCTTCAAGATATTTACTTGAGAACACATTACAAACCAAACGGAATATCAGATGCTCGAAACGCACAGTGACATTGAGACCCTGTTTTTTCGTGCAGTGGAAGACCTCTGAGAAATGAGAAGCCTAAAGGATAAATTGACAACAGATTCCATCAGCAAAACTATATAAAAAAAAAAACGTAACAATAAAGGTTCGTCTTTGGTGCAGTAATGGATGTCATAAACACTGGTCGAAAACTCATCGAACAGTACAATCAAGTTGAATACAAATCAACGATATAATGGTAAGTCTAGCCAGAGCTTCACACGGTTATCCAGTATTGACAAAATTCACTCTCAACTTACTCTTTTCAACCTGTTTGTGATAAATGTGCGATAAATTGCTGATGATGTTTAATTGCAGTACGGACGTATCCTAATGCTGACTTACTATGGAGGAAAAGAAAGATTGGCTAACTTCGTCTTTGTTTGAGGGAAATGGTATATAGTGTTGTCCTACATTGAGCCAAATGCTAGTTTACTTGTTAGTCAACAGAAACTGTTACATATATAATAATAAATACATTAATCATAAAAGATAATAATGCTAACCTAATTTTTAAACCAGTATTACAAACGGTACTGTATTACAGTAAACTTACTGTAAAATTATCTGACAATGAAGGAAACGTTATCATATTTCCTAACTTAAAAATAAATATTAAATAAAGATGTCCTGCTTTCAAATAAACATTACATAAATCTTTTTAAGCAATAATTATGAAATGGTAATTTCTTTAAAGCAAACATTTCAAAATGTTTTTATTTTATAAAGAAAACAATGCAGATGTCTTATTTCAAAGTATTCTTAACGCTTACACATTGTTGAGTTATTTCATATAGTTGCTCCACTATTAATCAAACATAAAAAATAATCACATTAATTATCACATTTGGCTTTGTGTAGCTCGGAATGTGCAGGTTCCTCTTATT
>NC_087204.1:48940482-48962982 GCF_015104395.2 Macrobrachium nipponense | reverse complement strand
TTTGCTGCAATGTGATTGCAACGAAATCTCATAACACTGATAGGAAAATGTATTCACCAAGAAAACGAATTCTTACGTAAATCCTAGCCAGAACCTGCATATTCTTTACATCCCTTAAAAATTAACTTTTAATACAACGCAAACTACATGCAACACAATTACCTTGTACCCTACATAAGGAGATTTAAATTTATTCACACACAGTTCCCTTCTAACGTTTAAACATCAGTTGTCTTGGAACTCAAGTAAAAAAGAAAAAGTTATAAAATTTCAACGTTAGGTTAATATGGATTTCATACATTATAAATTATATATAACATATATATATTGCTGATTGATGTTATCAAATTCATTATTGTACTACATCTTTAAATATCAATACGTGACATACTTGGGTGTTTATAGACTCTGCTGAACGTAAAACTCAAGACACTCAATTTAAAAAACGAAAATTTTTAAAAGGCATAGATGCAAAATATGTAACTTTCATTAGCAGCTTCCGGGGAACAGAGAATACATGCTCATTCCGTGTGCATTTATTTGTATTCAATTTGCAATGTATTTGCTAAGTATTCATTCACAAATGTTCTGCTTACAATTACATTTCAAGGTGACTTTTGGAACGCAGTGACCTCTATCGAGAAAATGAGCCTGAAAACAAAGATTAATTATACAACAAGTATTTATGTGTTGTACTCATAGTAAGAGAGGAGATAAGAGAGAGAGACTTAGAGAGAGAGCGAGAGAGAGACGAGACGGAGGAGAAAGAGAGAGGAGAAGACTGTTATGAAAGCGGAGGCAGAATGTCCTTTTCCTTATTGTCATCCTCAGAGAGTCTAGATCAAAGACCTTCATTTCGAGAAGTTTAATTGATTCTGCTGGGGAAGTGACGTTCAACATTTAGTGTAATGAGAAATAAAGTCACCCGTTTGTTCTTTAATTGCTCCGCGTAACTTTGTCATCCTAACAGTTTGTAACTAAAGGACGAGACGATGATGAACGCACAAAGGAGCACGCCCATAGAAATTCATACCCAACCCTAACCCCCAACCCCCAATGTAGTTCAGTGAACTGAGATTTGCGTGTGCCTTCCACTTTGTGAGTTGGTTTTCCTTTACGACCTATGCAGTATGTACACTGTTAATGAAATTAAAATAAAAAACAAACGATAAATGCAGTACAACAGTTTTGAAGTTACGAAGAATTTCACGAACACCCTCTAAGAGCAAAGCAAGGATGAAAACAGGCAAGAACCCACAGGGTTAAGTGAGGGGTGGGGTCAGGGGGTTGGCCCGAGGAGGGAGACATCATAAGGAAATGTTTGAAATGTGGGCTTGTATACAATGGTGGCCCGGAGTGCACAAGGGCAAGGTGCTCGGGCTACCGTGGTCTTGTGACGTCACCACAGCGAGAGTGGAATGTGGGCAGCTACACCCACCGCGCATTGGCTCTCGCTCCCGACCCTTTGTCTACTCGGAGCTGAAAACGAGAGATCATTCGGAGGGTTTGCAGCTGGATGTTATTCTCTCTCTTTCTACGTCTCTGATGCTGATGAATATTTCAGCGCTCCCAATGCATGCCGTAATAACTCCAACTCGATCTGGCAACTCACACTCGGCTACAAAATCTGATCTGACGTTGGTTTAAATGATCATTGAAAATAACAGATACGTCCACGTCTACAGGACAACAACGAAGTAATTCCCCACCCCCATTCAGCACGCACATACAGGCGCATGCTCACACATATACACTGTATATATAGCGATCTATTTATGTATCTATCTATAGATATAGTACGCCAGGGAGGAATTTTATCAAGCCTCTTTTTTGGAATATATGCTGATACGTTCCTAAGGAATATTTCTGAAATTAAGGTTGGTTGCAGATTGGGTATCTTAAGTTCAAATATAATTGCACATTCTGATGCTGTTGTGTTGCTAGCCCATTCCGCAATTGGTCTGCAAAAATTGATGGATGCCGCTTTTGAGGAGGCTTTTAATATAAATTAAATTTAATCCAATAAAGACATGTGCATGGTTTTCAGTGCTAACCTTAAAGAAAGTGAAACTATTGAGCCTTTATAAACGGTTTTGCTGAAAATCGTTGAAGTACGTTGGGTATGTTATTACGTGCAATCTGAATTATGACGACGACATAATTCTGACAGTAAGTAAATATTATGCTCAGTTCAACATCATGTTGATGAAATTTTATTTTGCAATTAAAGAGGTGAAGATACTTCTATTCAAACAATTCTGTCTGCAGATGTATGGGTGTGAAATGTGGTTTGGTGGTTCTTGCTCTAAGAACTTATACAAAGTGTTGGTGTTGGCTACCATACGGCAGTCAAAAAGATTTTAAACCTCTCACATCATGAGAGCAACCAATATGCTTGTCAAGAGACGCAGACTTCAACTCTTCAACATTTTATAAACATCTCTAATAAGATATTGCCAGCCTTACCGCTGTTAAGCAACCCATGTGATTTTATTCACAAGATTTTATGTTTTTTTCACATATCCTCAGTTTTCTTAGAAGTACGAAATGTACGACATTTTAAATACATTTTATGATATAGATCTTTCTTTTATAACGATAAAGATACTATATTAGCATGAGTTTGTTTTGTTCTAAGTAATGAGAAGCAGATTAGGGAATTTTATCATGTGTTACTTATGGTTAAGTTTTGTATATTTTCAATTTGTGTTGCCTTTCATGTTTTTGTGTTTCCTTCTGACTGTATCTAAAATGTGAAGTATATAAGAGCTTCTCACGTGAAAATAAAAGATGACTTTGGAATAAAGCTGAAAGTCTTCTTATCTCCTGCTTTTATTTTTCACGTGAGAATCTCATATATATAATATATATATATATATATATATATATATATATATATATATATATATATATATTATACTATATATATATATATATATATACTATATGTGTATGTGGGGAGGGAGGTGGGGGGCCGAGCAGGCATCTAAACTTACTTTGAAATATACGTTTTCCTTCATTCTTGGGTTCAGCACATAACAACTGACCTAATCCAATGTTCTCTTCGTCGCTGAGATGAAAGATGATACTGGCAATTCTTGCCAACAAACGTGCAGGTATCGTCTCGAATGCTTCTCCATTGCAAAAGCTTTATGCTTGCACCTCTCTCTCTCTCTCTCTCTCTCTCTCTCTCTCTCTCTCTCTCTCTCTCTCTCTCTGCCTTAGAATATGTCCAACGACATGCATGGTCCTGTCCTGTCTTCGGTCACAGTCCTTCAGCACTAACCCTAATTCTATAAATCAACTCGCAAAGTTTTGCACCGCTTCGTTTGTTTGTATCCTCTGAAACACTTACTTCAACAAACTTATTCTGCGAATCTTACGACCGAATCGCTTTCAGAAAACAGTATCGTGTTATCATCTCAGCCCCGGGGTTTTTATCGTGAACTTCCTTCCTTTGAGGCATCGACTTAAGAGGTTTTATGAAGAACGAAGCTCTAAATGTCATATTTTCCCAATAATTTTCATCGTGTTTCTCCCCTTAATTGTTTCATTAAGAAACTACATCGTATATTCCGCTATTTATTAATGATCTTTGGTTAAGTAAATCCCTCATCTCTTCATGGATTTGTTACAACTTATAAGATTTGATCTCACCTCGAAGTCAGTCTTCATTCCCATTCAAGTACTATAACCCAGTTCAATTTCACTCGACCGTTTTTGACCACTCTCTTCTTTCCTTCCTTCCTCCTTCTCTCCTCCTCGAATCATGCGTTTGCTGCGTTATCACATCGAGTCATCTTTTCTCTCGTGTGAGTTTCTCGTCGTCTGTCAATCTATTTCCATCTGGGAAATAGATCAAAGATGCTGCGCTTAACTTTTTCTTCCGGAATCCTTCTTCCTTTGTCAACCAGGGTGAGGAGGACTACCGAGACAATTCGTTCACTTATCGATATTTGTCTTTTAACTCCACAATCTTAAGTGCAGACTACGAACATTTAAAATTGTTAATATACGCGTGTTAAGTTGATAATATATGTATGTATGTATGTATGTGCCTTTTTACAAAAGTTGCGGTGTTTTTGTGCAGGCAAAAAAGGATACCATATCCCTCCCGTCAGAAGCTACAGTGGCGCCCCACTCTTTAGCTGTCTAGCTTTTCTTCCTACTGAAGGTGACGACTCCACAAAAAAAGGGCCATGCCAGCTACCGTTTCCACAGATCTTGCGTAGGGCACACCAAACTCTTTGGTGTAATGATCCTTGGTTTGGAAGAAGGACAATAACAGCCATTCGAGACTGCCGAGATATCCAAGTTGCAAATACAGTCTGAGCAGCAGTGATGATCAAAGGAGCAGTGTTTTTTACTTAATAAGAATCGTTGTCAATGAATTAGCACAAAGAGAACACGTAAGACTGCCATGAAACAGAAACACGAGATAAATGATATTTATCCTAAGAGAGGTTTACTTGTTCTTCTTAAAGGACAATTCTAAAGAGGGACAGGGTTAAACACCCTGAATATAAACAATGGTGCTTAATTACTGCTTTTTCACTTTTGTACAAGTCTTGTTGCTCATACATAAATACATACATATTACCTAAGCGACGTTCTTATTCTTAAGTTTTGGGGTAAATCTGGAATTGTTCTGAGAACAAAAGAACTGTTAGTTCTTTCAACAAGGTAAAATAATAACACCAGCGAATTTCTAATGCCAAGCCTTTATGTACATTTAATTGTAGACCTAAAATTTTTGCGGAAATGAACAATTACAAATGTTCACTATGAGTCTTTCTGAACAAGCATATTTTTTTTTCAAGGATTGAGACCACTTTTGTTACGTAACAAATCTACATAAATACAAGATTGCCTGCAAGGTAAAATGGGTGGCTATTTTCTACACCAAAGGGTTCCTTTTTCATTCAACGGCTTAAAAAAAAAAAAAAAAAAAAAAAATGAGAGAATACTTTTGTAAAAAGGCACATACATACATATATTATCAACTTTGCATAGATTAGACAAAAGAAAAAAAGGAAGTTAGACGCAATGCACACAGATCGTTGAGGCAGAAGAACTGCAGGTGTTGTGGGGTACTTGCAGAAAGTCATGGTAATCACAGAAACCAAATGAATTTGGTTAAATTTGTGAAAGCAAATAAGATGCAGTTTCGGACATAACAGTGAAAGAAGACTGGGGAAGCAAGGAATCAAGAAACATGGGTCTATGATAAGAAGTTAGATTTTATAACCGAGTGAATAGGAGTTAAAAGGCACTCGACTGTGATGTTTCGGATGAGAACTACCCTCTGGTTTTGGCTCAAAATTCATTCTTTGACAGTTTAATCTTGTATGCTGGGATTCTCAAAGGAATTCAAGTGTCTATTCTCTAAAGCGCTTTAAGAAGAGATCACCAAGAGGGTACAGGGCCACATAGCAGTGAAATTATCAGAAAGAGCGATTTTAGTATTACGGAAGCATGCAAGATAAATAACTGTTAAACATTGATATGTGCAACATACTAATGTGTAAGGAGCAGAAGTGAAGATACGAATATAAAAGAAAGGTATCGTTTTGTTCTTCAACTGTTTTCATTCCATTCTGAGTGAAACGTTATACCAGTAATTAAGTGGCCTATTAGTCAAATAATAAATATACATACATACATACTACTACACATACATACATCATATATATATATATATATATATATATATATATATATATATATATATATATATATATATATATATATATATATATATATATATATATCTACACCGGGTGTTTCGAAATTAGAGCAGCAGCCCCACCCCTCCCTCCCCACAGAACAAATGGAAAGTTATGAAGTTTTCTGCTATAGCCTATCTCAAAGAACATTATCTTAAGTTTCTACTAAGCTATTTTTCATTTTACATTTCTTGTATTTTCAGACTGGAATGACGGAGTTAGATACAGCCATAGCTAACGACTCGGAGGAAATCAGATGGACTGACTGAATCCGGGCTATAACCTTCAGAAAGGCCAGGGATGCTGGCGCATCCTTCATTTCGCATTCCTGGATAGCTATATACATTAAAAGAGATGAATCCTTTGTTAAAGAAACTGGAACAAAAATCCATATGACTGTCATCGTGAAAAGAGTGAGAATCTTGGAAGGCCTGAAGTCCTTTCTCAGTAGTCAAAAGACATTGTAGATGAGGCAGGGGTAGACCAAGAAAGTCTTTACGTAAATTGGCCCTTGAACTAAAAACAAAGAGGGGAAGAAGAGAAGTTATAGTGCTGTATATCGCGAGTTGAAAAAATCTGGTATCAAGCCATTTCATGTCATCAGCAAGCCCAACATCACTCAGCAAATGAGAGATGACCATGCATGGGTTTGTGGTTAAGTTCTTAAAGATCGGGATGAAGCACACTTTTTCTATGTTGCCTCATCAGATGAATTCTTCATTTACACAGTCAGGAAGCCAAATCATAAAAATACATCATTCTGGCCGCAAAGTTGGATGATATCAGTGATGACATGTGCTACCGCCTAGTTGTGAAATTTCCTGAATGTTTGGGAATTTTTGTTTCACAGCCAAACAGTAAATGTGGATCGTCAAAGAAAAAAGAGGACAGTCATGGAAT
The DNA here is from genome assembly GCF_015104395.2 of Macrobrachium nipponense. NCBI lineage: Eukaryota > Metazoa > Arthropoda > Malacostraca > Decapoda > Palaemonidae > Macrobrachium > Macrobrachium nipponense. The sequence goes on along the minus strand of NC_087204.1, from coordinate 48,956,356 downwards.
GGCGAATACTTCAGAGAAACTGCTTACTGGTGGAGTATTTCCTTTCCGCAAAGATCCAGAAAATGTGTTATCTGTTGAAGAAGTCACATTTTTGGCATGATAAGGCACCATGTTTTCAAGGCTCTTCAGACACAGGAGCTGCTTCGACAGTGGTATCGATTTCTTCTCGTCAAGTGGAATTTCCAGGTAGCTCCCTGACCTTAATGTGTGTGTGAAAACATTGGTAGTATCTAAAGGATCGTGTTGAAGCGCACACAGTGATCTATGATGGTATACCAAGCCTTGACGACCTGTGAAGAAAGGTGACCAAAGTGCTCAGGGAAATGGAGTTTGAGTCTCAGCTTTTTTGCGATTTGCTGAAATCATACCCATCAAGAATACAGGCTGTGGTACTTGCAGATGGAGGCCACACAAAATATTAAATACTCAGAGAGAAACTTAAATAAATACCTGTTCTGAATTACTTTTGTTTTGTCCATATCAATTTTAGTTTATGCGGTGGGGGGGAGGGCTCTAATTTTGAAACACCCTGTATATATAATATAAATATTGATATATATATATATATATACTATATATATAATATATATATATGCTATATATAACATATACATGATATGTACACATATGTATATATATATATATATATATATATATATATATATATATATATATATATATATATATATATATTACATAGTAAATTGAAATTATGAGCAATGCGAACAGCAATAATTGTCAATGTGCGGGAGAGAGAAACTTTCGCATCTATTGGCCTGCACTCATGCATACATGATTAATGTGAATGCTATTTCCAGACACTCACTAATAAATAATTGAGGAACTGAAATAACAACACGAAAGAAAAATATGACCAAAAAATAAGTTAAAAGCACTGGGAAGAAACTATAATAATAGAAGCTGTTGCCAATCTCTCTCTCTCTCTCTCTCTCTCTCTCTCTCTCTCTCTCTCTCTCTCTCTCGGCCAGATTATTCTGGAAACGTAGCGAATCCGAGAAGTCCCTAAGGAACACTTTGGGGCAATAGTTTGGAAAAAGGAAATTCTGACGGTCTTTCACGTGACCTAATTTCGCAAGATATCGACAAATGGAAACAGTCACGTACGAGAGAGGCAGGGGCCAGAAGGGACTTATAGGAATCCTTGAAAAAGGCGACTCTGATGTAAAAAAACAAAACACGAGAGAGAGAGAGAGAGAGAGAGAGAGAGAGAGAGAGAGAGAGAGAGAGAGAGAGAGAGAGAGCGAGAGAGAGAGAGAGAGAGTCAGTGTTGCTCTCTTAATAAAATATTGAAGCGTTTGTAAACCTTATTTTGAAATTTGAAGAGATCATTTTACTCTTATTCCGAACGCTATATAAGGTTCAAGGTCCTTTGCCACATCTATATGAAATATCAATAAACAAGTCTCATTATGTTTGGTAATGAATGAAATACGGTTTTGACGTCATTCGCCCTTGACGCTGCGACTGTAATTTTACATTAAAAATAAATATGCATAAGACTTTAAACATGAAAACATCGATATCAACTATCATACTCGGGTTTTTTTTTTTTTTTTTTTTTTTTTTGGTTTTTTTTTTTTTTTTTTTTTTTTGGGGGGGGGAGGGAGTTGGTCCCCGTTTGGGGGGGAGTGGGGTCCCCAGCTGCTCCACTGTTATATTACAAATATTGGTCGTAAACTGATAACTAATCTGAGATAACTAATCTGTAAATAGATATCCACATGTACTCTATACATTCCGATACCAGTGAATATCCTTACTTTTGTCGTTTCCAATAAAAACTTTTATAGGTCATAACACTCATTATCACAACAAAAGAAACGATCACCCTTCGTTCTTAGATCGTCAATGACGGCAACAGTTCAGGCTCAATGACAGTAGATACACAGACAGACAGACAGACTCCACCCCACATCATTCTGCTGGGATCCTCTGTCAATCCCAGTGTGAGGTAGAAATTCATTCATAATGCACACGTGATTGTTTGTTGGTTTCATTATGATTACGAGTAAGGTAACAATTAAATAAGGTAAGATTAAAATGCCAGTGAATTGAAAAATGAAAAGTATCCACAGAGTAAGTGGGTGAAGACGAAAAACGGTGAGGAGAAAATACAAAAAGAAACAAGGCGAAATTAAGAACCACATAAAGACGAGTTAAGAATGGAACTCATCGACGAGTTCTTTTGTTCTTTCAAGAAAAATAAACCTTAGAGACCGTAAAAAATATAAACGTCTTGACATTTAAAATCTTTTCCCACTTTCTTGCCTTTCGCATTCTTTAATTAGTCAATAAAGGGAGGAATAATCCCACTTCTGCATATTTTACCGCGTGAATAAAGAGTACAAACAGGTGAAGATGATATATCGGAAAAAAACAAAGGAAACGATAAAAATACAACCTCGCAAGACTTCCCAAGAAAGCAAATGAAGTACCAGTGTTAAACAATGACTAGAATGGAGAGAGAGGAAAATGTAATAAAACATCAAAGCTTCGCAATCAGAAACTAATGAAAGAACCAAAAGAAAAGGGTAGGAAAAGTCTCGTTGGGGCAAAGACAAAGAAACGGAAAGGGAAAGGGTAAGAGATAGTGATCAAACTCATTACAGGACATCAATTACAATATTTATAAAAGTAACCACTACCATCATCGTCATCATCATAGGTAAAATCCTCTTTATATGACAGAAAATTAATGTTTTATGCGACTCAAAATAGAACACGATTATTTTGTGTAAGTCTTTGACGCACAGCCGAACACTAATTGCTCTTCATGTTACTCTAAAGCAAATTACAAATTTCTCACTCCTCGATAGATACAAAACTGGACATCACTCATGTGACACAAAGCAAAACAAATCGAAAGATCTGAAGTAGTATACTTATACATCAACGACAAGAAGCTCAAACGGCTTTCACACTCATCCGATCTGAACTTTCCCTTTTGTTTAGGAGAACATAACATGCTTATATAACACTCAGGCTTCTGAAGTTTGGGAAGACCTCGCCTTGTACAGATTCACGATTAAAATTCCATCACAGCCTCCTGCTAACTTTTCAAATCACTCTTCGTCGAAAGACTGGCGTAAATATCGCCGGAGAAAAGTTCCGCCATACTCGAGAACGAAATTTGAACAAATGATTAGTTCCCTTCCCATGATCACTCACGCATAGAGTCTCCCCGTAGATTCATGGATAGTTTTAATGACGAACAGATGCTTAGGTCTGTTCTCGTCTCACGGCTGGCGGTTCGCCTATGACCCGGCGGGAAAAATTAATGAGCAATTTCTCAGGCCTTACTAAGGACATAAAATGCGGCAATAAAAAAATCTGTACATTCCAAAGATCAAGATTCTTCCAAAGTTTCCGTCTTCACTAGGAATAAAGTATCTAAAAAAATCATCTGAAGTAAAAAAAAAAAATCTACCGAAATTGATACAATCTCCGCAATGAAAATAGTTACACACCAAACATGGGCATGATTTTAGAAAATGATTATGATTTGATTTTGATTATTGTCTGGAATATTTCCTATCTTGTGATTAGATTATGATAAGCTTTTTTTCTGATTAAGACATGGTTATGATTACTTTAGTTTTGGTATTTTTTGTTTTTATTATAATCACATTTTGCTGTGATTAATTTACAAAGAAAATAATTATAAAGTACAAACGCCTAAGTAGGTAGCAAACTACATATATTAGGTGCACTGTTCCATATTTGAGCACGGTAATATAACCATTTCAATAACTTACTACTAATGGTATTTGAAAACTTACGTCTGAGTAAGAGGTTTTATTTATTTTTGTTTTACAGTACGTAATACATTACTTCTATAAATTGATTTCAGGTGATCACAGCTGTAGTGAAAACAAAGAATTTCTCACTGCAAAATACGGACGTTGTTACATACTTGATTTCTTTTAGGCTAGGTATCTTCTCTAATGTCGCATTTGCTATGTGTTGATTACACTTGATGAACATCAACCTCCTCAAAGCGAACATCAGTCTTTCTTTATTGTGCAGGTAAAAACACGAGATGGAGCTAAGCTTTCAAAACATACTTGGACTTAAAAGTGAAGTGCCTCATGGAAATTACAATGAAATAATCACATTTAATCATTTATTATATCAAGAAAATATAATTATAATTTCATTATGATTTGATTACGATTATGTAACCATAATTGATTTTTTTTATTAGTAACCTTAACCATCCCCATGTCTGACACACACACATACACACACACACACACACACACACACACACACACACACACACACACACACACACATATATATATAATATATATATATACATTATATATATATATATATATATATCATTTTTAAAGAAAAAATCTATTATTTTTAGACATCCTTGGGAAGGAAGATATTTTCAAATCTGTTCATTCTCTGAAGATGAATAACAACCTATGCATCTTTGTGACAAGAAAATTTACAAAAATAAAGCTAAGGACTATATTTCGGTGGCCTAACTTCCACCCTCATCAAGTAGTGAATGACAGAAGGAGTTGCATTGGTGAAATATATAGTGGGCTATATGCCCTTAGGTGAAGCCTGGGGTCACCGTTAAGCCAATGTTGGTTCTGATAATTGTCTTAATCCGCTTCATTGTTGCCTTGTGGAAGCTATTGTCTATATGGTCAGAGTCTTAGGCTCCATTAGAAAAGTTGATCCTATTAGCGTGTTCTTTCTTTGGTGAAGATTCCGCCATCTGACATTTGTATCGACACCTGCTCTTGTATAAAATTTGGAATGAATTCCAATCCATGGTATGGTTTGTATTGTTTATATGATGGAAAACTATGTTGACCATATCTAACTGATCGTTTATGTTAAGTTAATCTTTCCAAGAGAAATTTTCCTGTGAAACCAAAGTATGACTTATTACAATCCCTGCATGGGTTTCACAAATCCCTATGTCTTTAGAAACTGGTTTCTGCTGAACATTAATTTGGATAAGTGAAGATTAAAGGGTTGGGTTGGTTGGCCTAAAATTTGTGTGATCTCTCCTGTGTTAGCAAACTTATAGTATATGGAGTATTTCGAAACAGTAATTATTAACCCTATCAAACCAACAGATATGATTTGGCTTTGTTATGTAGATGACATGTTAACATACTGGAAATGCGAGCCCGGCAACTTTGATGCTTTCTACAAAAATTAGATTCCTTGGTCTTGAGCATAAAATTTAAAGTAGAATGGGAAAACTAATAACAACTACAAATTCACTGTCTTCAGGAAAGCGACATACTCACTTTCATATATACATTTTTTACAGCTATCATAACATTTTTGATAAATTTGGCATAGAAGTAACTTATTTCTTACAGCCCTGAGAATCTGCTCAGAAATTAACTTATCTTGTTAAAATACCCTCAAGCACATAATAGAAAAAGCCATACATAAAGCAAAGAGCATTTTTTACAAACCCACAGAAAACAAAGAAGAGGAAGCATACTCACAAAATCATAATCCCTCATGTGGATAATTTACACAAAGATCCCACAAACCTCAGGCCAACCCAACCCATTAATCTTCATTACCCAAAAACACTGGTGAAATCCTTAAATAACATTCAGCAGAAACCCTTTTCTAAAGACATAGGGATTTATGAAATCCATGTAGGGACTGTGATAAGTCAATCTATGGTTTCACAGGAAAATCTCTCTCGCAAAGATTAACTCAACATAAACGATCAGTTAGATATGGACAACATAGTTCGGCAATTTTCCACCATATAAATAACACGAACCATACCATGGATTAGAACTCACCCCGTATTTTATACAACAGCAGCTGTCAATACAAATGTCAGATGGTGGAATCTTCACCGATGATATAACAAGATAATAGGATGAACCTTTCCAATGGAGCCAGAGACTCTAACCATATAGACAATATCTTCCTCAAGGCAACAATGAAGCGGATTAAGGCAATTAACAGAACTAACATTGGCTTAGCAGTGACCCCAGGAATCACCTAAGGGCATATCTACTACTACATGTTCCACCAATGCAACTCCTTCTGTCATTTCACTACTTGAAAAGGTTGGAAGTTAGTCCACCGAAAGAAAATAGTCCTTAGCTTTAAACCAGAGTGTTTTAGAAATGGGCTTTTTATTTTTATTAAGCTTTGAGACATATCTTATTCCTAAACAGAAGTATTTATTTACACACATACATAATATACATAGATATATATATATATATATATATATATATATATATATATATATATATATATATATATATATATATATATATATACACACACACATATATATATATAATATACTATAACTATAATATATATACTATTATATATATATATATATAATAATAGCAATTATACTACAAACTAATTAAATGAAGAAATAAATATCGCAAATCAATTTCGTTGCATACTGTAATACGACAGCTGCCTTTGAATAAATTACAATAAAAAAGAAACAAGTAAAACTTTACTGCGCCGAAGAAACTTTGGAGCAGTCGAGTTTCCTGTGAACCGTATAATTCTATATGAGCCATAGCCCATGAAATTTTCAGCTTTAGCCCGGTGGTGGCCTGTCCTATAGCGTTGCCAGACAAACGATCATGGGTGTCTAACCTTAAATAAAATCAAACTACGATGCTAGAAGGCTGTAATTTGGTATGTTTGATGTCTGGATGGTGGATGACCAACAGACCAACTTGCAGCGGACGGACAGTCAAAACCATCTCAATAGTTATTCTTTGATAGAAAATTAAAAACGAGGTATTTTCTAAGTTTTTGAGATGGCAAATCAGATAGTCAGCCCCTATCCTAATTTACTGCTTAATCTACTTGGTCCATTACTGCTAGACGCCTAAATTTAAAGTTGCCCATGATTCTGACACCTACTAGTAATATTCCACTCCATCCAGCAAAATATGCTAAAACTAGCCGGGACGGTTGAAGTTGAATAAATCCGCGTCATTTCTGCACATCCACATCAGCTCTCACGTCATGTCATTCACAGGAAACCAACTGAAAAATATTTCAATATCTATATGCATACATATGTATGCGAGCCTTTATGCATCTATGATCAGTCATAGAAGCCTAATGAATAACTGCGTTCGATGGGAATATTGCAGTACGAAAATATATATGCTTTTTGGGCAAAACTGCAAGGGGGCTACTTTAGGATGAATAGTAGTGATGGTTTCTTTCAAATCTTAGAAAAAACTATTCAGTAGAAATACATACACAGTATTTTCCAATAATACAGTTTCCCTAATCGTGCTTTATATATCAAATCATGGACGACTCCAGTGCAGTAAACTTCAACACCATAAACTACTTCATACACAATTACAAAAGGTTCATCAGTATCAGATCGAAACACCATACATAATCTGCGTTACACCATTCATTGCCATTTTTCATACGATCTCCTGCTTCCTAGGCGTAAATAACCTTCCGTTCAAAAGCGTTTTACAGTCCACATACCGAGCGCTTTCCAGAATACCTTCTCGTTCTTACTCCATTTACGAATTATCCAAACTGTCGCTAACTATCGTCCACTATTCTTTTCCCTTGACAAAGCTCTCTCGAAACTCTCAACTCTCCCTTTCACCAACACTAACCTTATAATTACTACGACATATCTTCTTACGCACATATAACTAGACAAGTTTTTCATCCTTATACTTCAGCCTTTTATCTTTTATCTTAGCTTCACATTAACCGCGAGCACTTCCTGAATTTTGCAACTACCTCTTCATACATTCTCATCTTCGCTTTCAAAAGACTCTCCAACTGTCAAACATACATCTTCCACGAACCCTACTCCCTTCGTTATTCATCCTTTTCTGTGACTCGAACCCTAAGGTTTATCCAATAGATGTAGTACACTACATTTGACACATACGAAGCATCCGTAACTCTTATATTCCATTTACCTACAACTTATTCTTTCATCCTTCTCGTCTTGCAATCACTTTTCTAGTCTCTACTTTTCTTCTTTCTCAATCAGTTCTGCACTATCTGCAAAGATCAGCCATTTCACACTCCATTCGTTTTTCATTTTCCTATCCCACAACTTGCACTACTGTACTTCTAATATTCTTCTCCTGACTTCTCACACGACTCCATTTCACAAAGGTATTGCAATGGTACGCACAAATAAATAGCCTTGTCTTTGTCCCATTTTTATACCAAATCACTAACTCTATCATCTACTACATTCTAACATACTTTGCATCAGTCATAACAATATTTTATTGCTCTTTAAAAAATTTATCATAAATCTCAAAAACTTCATATTGCATCTACTATATCAGTTCTGTCATAAACAGTCTCCTGGTCCTCACACAAGTTATCAGAACTGCTTTCTCAATCTGGTATAATATAATAAACAATGTTGCATCCCATAATTTCACAGCCTCCTTTCTTAATTTTACCTTTAACAAAGATACATTTAGTCCAGCCCATCCATTCTATTCAGAATTATTTCCTTCAACCCTGACATACCTTGCAATCTCTTGTCAGCCTTTCAATAACACTTTCACCATCGTATTGCAGCATCTCAACTGCAGTCTCACCAACCTCTTAACTCTCCTCTTTAATTCCGAGACAGACATTTCTACAATTATTCCTTATTTTATACTGACCACTTCGACTCTTTCATCACTCAGCTCTGCCTCTTTTTTGCCTTTTATTCTTTTGCTTAAGAGACTCATTATCTCAATTAACTTTTTTTTCTTTCCATCAAGTTTACATAAAATCATAGAAAATGCTTAAATAATATATATATATATATATATATATATATATATATATGTGTGTGTGTGTGTGTGTGTGTGTGTGTGTGTGTGTGTGTGTGTGTGTGTGTGTGTGTGTGTGTGTGTGTGTGTGTAGAGAGAGAGAGAGAGTACCGAAAAAATGGATTTCAGAATCAAAGATGCAAATGTAGAGATTGAATGGAGTCTTGGGTCTGTGAACTGAGCACAGTAATTTGAAGACCTATTGAATAAGTTAAGATAGAAGAAAGGCAGAGATGAATAACGCAAGTCTGAGAATACTAGTAGACAATGAACTGACTGAAAAATGGAAACACACCACCAAAAGTGGACGGGATAACAAATTAGGATGCCGTGATACAATGGTGAAGGTGTGATCGAGTCACTGGCCCGAAAGGTCTGAATGCTGGATGAGTCGAAGTTTTCGAGGGAATGGGTGCGAGGAAATAGTAAGTAACTCCTTTGTAGTATAAAGTCAATAGTCAGAAGCTATACAAACGTGACATAGTAAACTGAATGAAGTCACTGTCTCTTTATTAAACGACTCCAGCAACCAACCTTAAAATCGTCTCAGGAAGGTTTCGACTGACGACCAAAATATGTTTACAGGTAAGAAAAAAATTAAATTATCAACCTAACAAGCCTTAATTCATAACGTGATTACCATACACAAGAATGAATAAAAAGAACGAACATAAAATCCTGAATTATCCTCAAGGAATACAATAACGGTTAAATCGTTAATAACCATCACAAGTAAGCAAAAACGATTCAAAGGAATTAAATTGCATGCCATGATAAATATACTACCTATCAAAAAAAGTGTAGATAATATATTGAACAATTAACCTATAAATAAGCTATAGCTGAAGTAACGATAATTTCAGAAATTTCCAAAGTCCCTAAGAAATTGGAATAACACCGAAACTATGAAAAAAAAAAAGTTAAATTTCAACAAACATGAAACTAAACCACATCGAAGATTAAACCGGGAACATGAACGTTTAATCTAAACAATAGCAGTAAAGTAGGCCAACTATGATTAACATGAAAACCAACGAACGAGGGAATAATTTCAGGCTTAAGACTCCCTAAAAAGTAACATCGGGGCGCTGGTGCATCAAAGAAAATTCATCTCGGTAGTAAAGTTTAAGAGCGTCGTAAACGACTGTTTATGTTCCGTCATCAAATATTTACCACCTATCATTGTTCTCCCACAACACTCGTGGAAAGAATGATGCGGGGAAAAGGAAAGTGGGCCAGCGTTCGTGTTCCTGCAATGCACGCTTTGCCTTTCACAAGGCGACGACTTCTTTCCCTAAGCTGAGGAATCTTGTAGGCCTGCTACAGCTTAGAGGATGGCAGTAATCGTTGGGCCTCTTTGCGAAAATCAGTTTGCGCCCTCCCAAAGTTTGGGTGTGTATGATTCCCTTTGTAACTGATTTTCTTTACCATGGTTGGTTGTAACAGTTTTCTAGCAGAAATAACTCTTAATTCCTTTACTCGCATCCTTGTTGCATTATAGCAAGGTGATTAAGAAGTCTAAAACCAACGAGATTTTAATCATTTCTAGTCTTCAGTTACAGGTTAAAAATAGCATTAACAGTGGATGATAATGTGAAGACAGAGGGGATAAGCGTTTCTTGGTGGGGTTTATTTTTATCATTGTTTAGGTAAAAAGATGAACTCCATTTACATGGAACAAGATCATAAGGGCCACTGACTTGAAATTCTAGCTTCCAAAGAATATGGTGTTCAAATGAAAGACGTAACAGGGAGTAAAGGGAAATGCAGTAAGATAGGATCACTTATTAAAACAGAAAATACTAACAAATTAATGAATAAATAAATAGATAAAATGTAAGTAAATTATTAACATTCAAGAATTATATAATGGCAGTTATGCAGTGCTTCTTCGCTTGACTTTTGAAGTTCCAATTGCACGACATCCTCGGGGAGACTCTGCCACAGTTCTACAAGCACAGTCGTTCAAATCCCAGATTTTCATCGTGGGAAGAAAATGACAGACAATTATTGATCTAATATGATGATGAAATCAGCGCAAACTGGGTACGGTAAGGCTTTAGATGGAACTGTACAGAGCATATCATCCAAACGAATCGCAGCACGTGTCTCTTATATTTATTAATCTTTTCTTTGTGGAACTTCAATCGTCGTCGCCGCCACCCTATGGTAACCCAGCCCGGAACTGTCCAGCCTCTCTCGCCACTGGCCCCTGTCAAGTACGAAGGACGAAGGACGAAGGACAAAGATGGCTCTGTTGAAATGACCCTCATACTAATTCTTTCCACTAAATTTAACTCGACAGCTGCTGGGCAGAGCTATGCCCTGCCCTGTTGCATATGATCTTGTTGTTTTTATTACTTTTTTATTACTGTTGTTCTTGGCCCTTCCTGTGCTGTTACTACCCCTTGAGTTAATTACTATCACCACTGTTACTAAATAATAATATTATAATGAACTAATAATAATAGAAATGAATGTTCTTCGGCATAACCCCCTAAGAAACGGTATATATTAGTGTCAGCTCGTCTCCTGTGGACACCTGAAGAGACGGAAGGAGGTCCGAGGTAGATCTTGGACGATGTCACGGGAGGCTAGAGTCGAGTGGAGATTTATGAAAATAAAGCTTAGGAGGGAAGTGAGTGGTAAAATTTCACCGAGGCCCTTTGCATCACGCATCGTTTGAGAGGACCATGATGAGTATAATGATGATGATAATGATTACATGATGCATTTTTCATTCCATAGCACAGGCCTCTATCATTAGTATAATAGTTTTCTTTAATGGCTGACTTACGTGCTGTGAATACCATCAGTATAACGTTACTTGAACCCATCGTTACTTGTTTAAAGGGAACTTAGAATATTATTTGAACAATAGCAATATCGGTAATGCTGTGATTGCATCTACTATCCGTTTTACGCAAGTATCCTCTACTCTTTGCACTGTACCTGCATTCTGTTTACGATATTGACCATAATCTTAAATAAAGTATAGCATTTATCATTATCAATATGGTACCCGATAACCTGTGAAGTCAATAACAGCTAATGACCGACGAGATTTAAAAATAGTCTGGAGCCGCTCGAGAGACTTACGCAACCGGGTTTCCTTTCATCCCGATCCTATATGTGACTTATCTAACAAGGCTCCATTGGAGGAGTGAGAGTGAAGTGATTTGCCAGAGACCCTTGAAGAACCCCACCCCCCCAGGAGTGGTGGGTGTCCGTATCGGGGGAGTGGGAGCATGGGTGCCCAAGCATAGTATTTCGAGCTGGAGTCCTCAGTAAACATAAGAGGGAGTAATGCTTCACGTCTAATAAATCATCATGGAGTGCTCTCCCAAATGCCACATGGCATCTCCCATTTAATATTTAAAACTCGATTAGACCTACGACCCATACTTCTGAAAGTATGTCGGTGCTCCTCAGTATCAAAGTGAATTAGAGTTAATATAATAGTTTTCGTATTATACACCAGAAGGGTTTTAATCGTGTATTTATTAATTATCAGCTTTGATAAAATATGATGCTTAACAATCTTTTCTATAGATATATTTGCTCCATTCAAAAAGCAGCAAAGAAATAAACTAGAAAAGCACCTAAAATGAAATGGAGAAACGTTCCCACAATTCCCCTCCTCTCTCTACTGTTCTTGTATTCTTTAGTCTCTTCTTTTTCGTTTCCTTTTTTCACTTGAAACTCAATGAAGAGCTCTGGCAAAAGAGGCGACCGCCAAAGGGGAAAAGATTTGAAGTTGAAAGAGATCTCAAGAGAGCCAAGAAGCAAACGTTCACATTTCCACGTAAGCAAATATTGCCACTGGGTATTCTAGCAGAATCTGCAAGCACTAAAGGAAAGAAACTATTGTAAATTCATTTTAACTACAAAAGTCATATTTCACTGTATGAGAAAATCGATGGTTTATAGGAAGCCAGTTCCATCTTATCTCATTATCAAAACACTTCTAGACCTGTTCCAGAGGAGGCCTTTCACTTTCTGTCTGTTAGTGCCATGCCGACAGTCACAGAGGATTCCTTCAGTTTAATCATACGTCTGTCTGTCTGCAAATCTGTCAGTCCCCATATCGAACTGGTGGTGTTCTAAGCAAACCTTGTTAAACCCTTGTACTGGATTTTAAGTTTAGGGTATTAGACATACAATGTTGTAATTGCAGCTTTTATTTTTGTTATTATTATTTATTTTTTTTTTTTTTTAAATAAGAAACTTGAACATTTACACCTCAAAAATAAGGTTATCGGAACAAATCTAATAATTTCCTCTAAATGAATTCAACTCACTCATTTTGGATTTTTTTAAACCCGATTTTTCAACTAACACCTCTTCCAATACAGTAGGGCTTTGAAATCCGAGTTTATTTTTCAGCATAGTTACTACGGCAGGTATCCAAACATGTCAGAGTATGGTACACATATCGAAGGAATGCCCAAAAAGAAAAAAAAATCATCTGTCGAAGAAATCACAATTCATCTGTATTATTCAAGAATTTCAGCTGGCTAACAAAATTTAATAATACCTTTTCTCTAACATATAAAACGACAATAAAATATTTTCGGCCTGAGTAACCCTGATAGTTGTAACACCAGATGGTTTCCTATGAATCATAAACCTTAGACCACCTCTGATATATGAGGACAAGTTTTTTTTTTTTCTTTCTTTTTTATGTCTACGAGGGACTCCATGATGCATATGTTAGGTAACCGTCCTTAGCCCATCAGTAAGGTCTTAAGATATATCGCGGACATACGAACTGACCACACATCGGTAAGACACTTTACAAAACCAAGAACCACTCAATTGCTATAGGAATAAAACCGTTTTACACTGATTCCTTTTATATCTAAAAAGCAAACTAAATATAACAGCCCTTCATTTAATTACCGAAACAACAGGCAAGTACGTCTGAATAAAGAGACTACAAGACTAGCATTATCATCTGAAATTGGAACTTGCGGAAATATCAACAGTTATCTGCATCCTTCCCCAAGGTTAAGATAATTTACGCTAAATGCTTTCGCTCTAAGTCTCATTGGTTTTCCAAAGTCGCATATACTCAGTAATTTCTTCATCTTGGCTAAGAAATCGTCTTACAGCAAACGATTACGTTAAATGAGTGATAAACGGTGACCTAGGTACTTTGACAGAAAAATAAACTAACTATGTACTATGAAAAATTGACAGCAAAAAGAAAGAAAATTCATAATGACTAGAAACGCATCCACCCACCAGATGTTAACAATTGTTAGTGTGCATAACTCAAGAACTTCTATGAAAATTTTCGCTAATTGTCGCCACCGGGTATTTTTTACCTACCATCCAGCAGTTTCTCATACTACAACAGGGGGAATTCTACAGAAAAGTGAGACAACATTTACAATGTCTGCCATCCTTTAGTTCGTTAAGTTAAGAATGAACTCCATTGCTGATGGTTTATACAGCTCACTGGCCACGTACACACACACGCACACACACTGAGCCACTGACCTCTACTTTCCGTGCACCGAACTCGTTCTATTCATTAAGGCCCTTCTGTTCCAACGAAATTCTACCTTCCACTGTCCAGATAAAACTATCCAGAGACCGAGCTACCATCCATCTCGAAAGCAGTTTCTCGGTTTCCTTCTATTCCTTCCTCCCAAGACTGGCGAACCCACAGGACCGTGGCTGAACTACTCTCTCTCTCTCTCTCTCTCTCTCTCTCTCTCCTCTCAACCTGTATCCTTTCCCTTCATTCTTTCCTCTTGACCAAGCCGCTGAAGTGTGCTTTTGATGGACACTCTTACCACTGTCAGAATTTGCAAATCTTGCCATTTTCAACCTCCGTACTCCCCACCGTGACTCCCGCATGAACCATCTTTAAGAGCACATTATTATCTCATTCCCACTTAACATCGTTCACTTTCGCAAAAGAAAGCCAATTTATATATAATTAATATATATAATATTATATTATATATATATATATATAAATATATATAATTATATATATATTATATATGTCGCATAATGTGATTAATTGCCTAATGTGAACATTAGGCAGAAAAATTGCCAATCTTCATATTAGGCACTTGTTTTGCACAATGTTTCACAATAGGCAAATACTTGATAATTCGTCAACATTATGCATGATTTTCAGATTAGGCTAGGGCCCTAAGGTGAATTGAATGACGAACACTGTAAGGAGTGTTGTCGAATGTTGTTCGAAAACTTTGGGGCTGTACTTAAGCCATTATCCATCATTGGTCAGTGGCTACGCTTGAGGGTCCCGGGATGTCGATTCGTGGTCCAACAGATCCTAACAAATCTGGTGTTCGTGTTAGTGGGTCGTTTCTATCCAAGGGAACCTAAGATTCGTTGCAAAAACCATACAAGACTAAGATCGTGTTTTTTGTTGGTTGTGGTATTTGGGGCAGTTGAAATGTTGGACTCTATAACAACTGTTTTAGGTTCTCTTTGTCAGGGGACCGGGGATGAGAAAATAAATCCGTTTGTGGTTTTGAGGACCCCAAATTAATTTTTACTAGCAGCTTTTTTTGTTTATGATAGGTTGAATCTAGGTGCCCCCCCCAAATTTTCAAACAAGCCCCTGATTGAAACGAGTCCTGGAAAAGAGGTGTTTTCCTGATTTATGGCCCTATCGATTTTTTTTGTTTACTTTTTATTATTTTTTTTTTTAATTTTGTTTTTTTTTTTTCTTGTAAAACCTAACAGCCAAACAGCGAGCACAAAGAAAAGAATTAGAGAGCCCCAATGGCGCGTTGTTGCGCGCAAGCTAAGGAAATATTATAATAAAGCATCCTGTCAATGTATTATTTAATCAATTGTTAATCAGGAACGCGAACGATGCATCCACCGCCTTTACATCAATAACGAACAAAAAATATTTTCTTTTTTTTTTTTTTTTTTTAAATTTTATTTTTTTTTTAAACAAAATTTGCAACTCGCGCTCTGCGTCAACCCCCCCGGGCCAGAGGCCAGGGTGCCGAGGGAAGAGGGAATCAGTGCAAAAATTTCTGATT
>NC_087204.1:48884176-48934176 GCF_015104395.2 Macrobrachium nipponense | reverse complement strand
CTGGGTAAAAGACTTTATTTTTCCTTGGTCCTGGCTTAAAATCTTGAATAATATATATGTTATATATATTATATATAATATATATATATATATATATATATATATATATATATATATATATATATATATATATATATATATATATATATATGTTTGTGTGTGTGTGTGTATGTGTGTGATAAGATAAATGAGAAACGAAGCTTGCAAAATCAGATGTTACTTGTGATTCCACTACATTGTGTACGAATATTCCTCATAGCAGCTTGAAAGAGGCTTTCACAGCAATTAATGTTTATCTACAAGTACTTTGTAAATTCGAAAATGTAATTCGGTATACATATTGTGAACAAGCCCGAAACCTTTTGAAGTACCAATCATTCGTCAAAATATTTTTTTTTCTTAAAACATGACTTATTATGTGAATGCTGTTTTTATGATAGTGTATCTACTTAAAATGCAGCGATTTAATTATTAGTAAGAATACTGCATTTATATGTATATTAACCCTGACCCAAATTTTGCCAACTGTCCTCCCCCCACGATGAAAAAATTTTTGTTAGAGCAAATACTAGAGCAGAATAAATGATGCGTGTAAAAAGTTAAGCGAAGGTTTAAAATGAAATGATGTTATACTGTATCTCAACATGAACAGACAATTAGAAAAAAATGTAAGATATATCCAGCAGAATTAGTAGACAGTCGGGAAAAATATTTTTGTACAATTCTCACTGAAGAAATTTGCATAATATTATATGATAAACGAAAGGATTTCAGTTTCCAAATCGTTAATTTGCCCCTGTTAATTGGCAATGTCCCCATGAAACAAAGTTATGGCGTTCTTGTATATTTCACAGATTATTTCCTTTAGCAACGTTTGCATGCAGTGCCATTGCTTTGTTAATGAATGTAGAGCACTGGTAGGAAAACCTAAGACCGGGATGGAACAAAATATGATGGAAACTTGTCGTATTAAGTACCGGAGATTGCTCAGAGCGTATGAAATAAAGACACTATTACAGGTAAGGTAGCTACATATTATTTTGCTACATTCTATTTGATGTACTTACATGTAAGTACCAATCATAAGATGTATAGATAGATATGAATATACAAATGATGAGATTTTAATACTTTACCAACTCGAGTATAATGACAAAAAAAAAAAAAAAAAAAAAAAAAAAAAACAAAAAAAAAAAAAAAAAAAAAAAAAAAAAAATTGAAGTGACTATAATGAAAAAATCGAATTGTTTTCGCCCTCTTGATGAAGACCAGCCGAAGTTTGATAAACTTTCCTAAATTTTGATTTACCCAAGTGGGCCTTATTTTTGGATGTTGATGCGAAGACAATTCATTACCATATGATTTTCATAGTTTTGAATTAAGAATGCAGATTCAAAGGTTTTCTTTTTTGCACCACTGCTACGAGAGTAAGTGTTCGACCTTCCCTTATACTTTCTTATTTATATATTCACGGTCTTTGGAACTGACACTGCACGGATTGCGGTACTGCAGTTACTGCAGCAACTCATAATTGCATGAGATGTTTTATTAGTACTTGCGATCTAATCTTGTTTTCTTTACACGTGTCTGTGTGTGTTTGTATGTGCACCCATATGTTTGGATGCGTTTATACACATGCCCTGTGCATACAAGAGTGTTGTGTACTTTGCTTTTTGCATTTATATGGTGTGTTTCCTTTGCGACTTCTCTTTCAATTTCACCGAATTAATGTTAGCAGCAGTAGATTTAGTCAATTTTTAATGCAAATAACAAGTTCTTTGTGTTTGTAACCAAATATTGAACGGCCAGAGAAGCCATTACACATTGTGTATAAATTTCCCGATATATAATTTCTTGAGAGAGAGAGAGAGAGAGAGAGAGAGAGAGAGAGAGAGAGAGAGAGAGAGAGTACGCAGTATTTTGCTTGTTTACATGATGGTCGAATTTCCCAATGATATTCGCCCAGCGTGTGATTGTAATGGAACCTGCTCGCATTTCCGTTTAACCAGTAAGTCCCACACCCAAATAAGCCTATATTTATAGCTTCAGATTCCGGCATACTATGAAACTTGATTATCCGAAACCCCTATATATTACAGTGGAAATATTGGAAATCTCCGTACCTAGTGAGCAGAAATTTCAGAAACGCCTGTTGAGGAAAATGATAGGAAATTTGGATAGTTATCTTTCAAGTTCTTGTGTCAAATTCACTGAAATGTGTGTGATTTTAATAATTT
Organism: Macrobrachium nipponense; assembly: GCF_015104395.2. NCBI lineage: Eukaryota > Metazoa > Arthropoda > Malacostraca > Decapoda > Palaemonidae > Macrobrachium > Macrobrachium nipponense. The sequence goes on along the minus strand of NC_087204.1, from coordinate 48,931,939 downwards.
AAATTTTTATTCAATCTGCGGTAAATGTAAATGAGTTTTAGCGTTACCTTAAAACTTATTATTAAGAATATTATTAATTCTGCTGTAGTATATTTTAGGCTATGGTATAATTGAATGTTTGCAGTGGGTATTATTATTGATAATTACCACTAATCTACGGATCCATTTCGGCGTGATTCATATTTTTCACCAGAGTGAGTATTTCATATATATAGTATGTGCGTGCAGGGCATTCGTGTACGTGTATATATACTCAGGAAATAGAGTATATTTTACCTAGGAACAGTCTCCTAGACATTTACCCCACGAACACCTTATGTCCATAAATGGACCTATGGACGTAGTACATTCGCTATGGACGAACCCATTGTGGGTCTTCACATTTCCCACAGCGCGGCAACACTGTCGTTGAGTCCAGCTTTGGACATGCGCACTTGCTCAAACGTATTTGGGTGGATAGGTCATGTGTCAACGCTAGGTTAAGGAATAAGAGCTTAAATTTTTCATAGTTTTGGAAGCGGATATAATTTTCATTTGTTTGCGAATGTCTGACTGTCTTATACAAGAATGCAATCGATTTGCCCCTGTCTCTATGAGATAAATACCGGGATGTTCACGTGAACCTTGTGATTGCAGGGTTAAAATAAACAATCTACCTTGGATACTTGGGGTTCGGTGTGAAGGATCCGAGATTGTTTTTTTGGAATATGCGTATTTGAGTCGCTGCTAACTTCCCAGGTGAATAATTGAAATTCCTACGGTAGTAGTACTTGTGAATGCCGTTTTTCACTTGCGTATTTTTAAGTTGGTATTGGAAGCCTCACAGCTTTAAACTAATTTTCTTAAATGTCGAGTCTTGAAGAATACCGTGTGATTTTCCAACTGATCTTATTTAAAAAAAAAAAAAAAAAAAACCCTCTCTCTCTCTCTCTCCTCCTCTCTCTCTCTCTCTCTCTCTCTCTCTCTCTCTCTCATTAAAGTGAATCTTCTCCATTGTTTCCGTTTTTAAGCAGTCTTGGAATGGACCAAGCGATATATCCCTTAATTGAATGGGTTCCTTTCATGTGTACTTCCTTTACTTGCATTTTCCCCTTTTGTTAGCTCCGCTCTCTCTCTCTCTCTCTTCTCTCTCTCTCTCTCTCTCTCTCTCTCTCTCTCTCTCTTTTATTTTCCTTTAACTTTCCTTTGCTTGGTATTTAATTTCAACAAAAGATGTGTCCGTGTCTCAAAGACCCGGACACATCCGTGTTTTCATATTTCTGAATTTTTTTAGTCATATTATTTTGCTGTCCTTGGAGTTTGTTTTTGCCCATGGAAGTATTTCAGTCGTCAAGAATTTATTAACATCATTCGTAGATTATTTTCTTTTATTTATGCAGGAATAAAATAAAAATATTAAGACATCCATTGGTAACACATTCTAGGATGTTTCGGAGGTTCTTCATCATGATGTTTGACTACTTTCTATTAATGACATTCTGATACACGTACATATTTTTTCATAAGAGTGATTTCTGTTTATTACATGTTTTCTTGTATTTGCATGTATTTACTCATTCTCTTTCCTTCATTTCCTACATCCGTAATCCGGTTCATGTCCGTGTCGAAAAGAAAAATTTCTTTGTATAATTCGCCGCTCGAAGATGAAACGAAAATATGGCGAGGAGTGAAAGAGAAGTTTTGGCGGGAAGAGAAGGGCGGGAAATGTGCGCGGTGGACGAGTCTTCATCTCTTGGCACGTATTGAAGCAGCGCGACACGCGAGGCACGAAGTCATTTTCAGACTGAATTGATTTTGGAAGGAGATTGCAATGTTCATTCTGCGACTGAAGAATAAAAAAAATCGAACACAGTTGCCAGGGGTATTTTCGTTCCTTGTGCTAGCGACAGTAATAATTATCCCGAATCAAATTGCTGCTGGAAGTTCGGTTTTCCCCAGCTGGAAGGTTGAAGAATTTGTCATGATTGCGGTGGTGCTTTCGTGGCTTTTGGCAGTTTCGTTTCTTTATCCATCATGCTCTTACGTTAGCTAGATAATGATATAGATGCTGTATGCTTAAACGCATATTTTTGTGCATACTTCCATATTCCACTCATGCGCCTTTTCTCATCCAGGAGTTAACCTTTAGATTTGATTCTCCGCAAATATTTTTTGGTGAGGTTGCTAGCCCCTAACACTCCCTACCCTACCACAGTCCCATCATGGGACACTCGCTTTCACCCAAGATCGAAGTAGGGTCTCTCGCTATTTGATAGGTAGGTGGAGGTATACAAGATGTGTATCTACATGCATATGTATCTATGATTAGACATATTGAGAGCTTGCGTGCTCGCACAAGTAGACTTAGACGGAATGAGTCGGTAAAGTGTCCAGTAAAGAAATGTTTTATGATGTGCTCACCCTGGCATGCTTTCAGTAGAAATGCTTGAATTGGTAGGCTCTGGAATAGATGAAACAGTTGTGAAATGAGTATATGAGCTAATGTGATTAGAACTTTTTTTTTGCCGACACTTCTAAACTTATGGGCTACTCAAGAAGGCTTCTAATCTTACTGGAATTTGAAGAGTATTAGAAACAGGTGCCTATTAGATTATGTTGCCTATGTAAAGCAGATCATACAGAATATATATGTATATATCTCTACACACCAGTTCGCAATTTGTATGGTTTTGAAAGATCATATTCGTAGTAATGTTCACGTATGTATGTGCATAGCCAGAGACTTGTCTGCCTGTCCTCACGGTGGGGTGCGTTAAATGGATTTATTGCGTTGTGTTGTTACGTTATGTAGGTCAGGGCAAACTCCGATCCTCATGGATTTTTCAGTTATAGCGAGGCTTCAGAAATTCATTTGGAGGACATGTCACTGTTTCCATATTCTGTGTTGCTCTTCCTCTACATTTATTCCGATATGCATTCGCCTGTATGCTGTTGTTGCGGTCTTGTATGTCTATATACACAAGGGACATTCTTTTTCAAGTATACATCTGTGTATGCGTGCATACTGCATCTGCCATTGGGTAAGCCAAGACATGTTCGCCTACAGAAGGAGAGTCTAAAGTGTTGCGTTATTCCAGATTCTGGGATAAATTGTGGCGCTTTTGTTCGGCCGAATGTGAAGCGATTCGCCAAATGAAAATGTTCAGTAGAGGATGCAAGTGCAGGCAGGTGATTTAATAGCATATTTCTCTCTCTCTCTCTCTCTCTCTCTCACATGCTTTTCTTCTGTGAATTTTTACGGTTGTAATTGACAAGTAGCAGTTGTATTGGAAAAAAACCAAGACTTGATAAATTAGCAGAATTAGTGTCCTTCAAGACTAGAAACGGGGTGCAGCCTTTTTTAATTCCTTTGAAATTGCAGAGTATTCGTACCTTCTCATTCTTAGCTTCCGGCTTCCAAGCAAATGCAATCAGATATGCAAATTCGACGAAGCAATAATTGAATTCTAATGTTGCTTTTTTGCCCCGGATGTCTTGTCACTTACGCGCATTGCAATCTGAGCAGTACAATTCCCGCGTTGTATGTTTTGTGTTATTGTTGTGAATTCATGCTTTTTGATGTCGATACATGTTGAATGATCGTTTTTGATTGACGGTGTGGATCTGGTTCTAACTGTATGCAATAGGTATGCATTTATAAGTGTGAATATGCACAGTAAGCACTTGGTTACTGTGTTAGCTGATTCTAAAATGGGCAGAGAGGTGAACATTTATTATTTGAGTCCTCTTCTCGTTCTACGTTGCCGGACTGGAGGGCTCCTAAAATAGCTTCGGAGACAGCAGGATATAACAGATCTTTTTGGCTATATATATATGTGTATATATATATATATAAATATATGTATGTATGTATGTATGTATGTATGTATGTATGTATGCTGTATTTGTATGTATGTATGTATGTATGTAGGTATGTATGTGCGTGTGTGCGTGCGCGCACAGACAACCGAAGGAAGACTTGCACAGCAAAAGCAAGGTGCCGCAGGGTTCTGTCCTGGGTCCGTTACCTCTTAATATTTGCATAAACGACCTCCGCAATGTCTCCGGTGATAGTGACTTTGTGCAGTTAGCAGGTACTAATGCGTAACTCCTGCCCTCTGTTCAGAAAGAAAGTTTAGATTCTTTACTTGATTTCTGTTAAAAAAGAAAGCTTAGATTCTTTAGTACAGCAAATGGAGGCAGCAAATGAATGCTGAGGTACATTTTTGTTTGAAAATGGTTTAGAAATAATCCTTAATAAAACTCAATTAATCTTAATTCATCTAAGGGAAATACGTCCAAACGATTCTGCTGGAGACCCTGGAATGGTCTTTGAAAATGATCTCATTTTTGTTTTGTAGGCTGTTAAGGTCCCGTTTGGGCAAGTGCAAATTGACCTTCATCTTACCTTAAAGAACTTTTGGAGGATCATGTAAAGAAAATCGTGACTGAAGCACTAGTAATGAACCTTTCCTTTTACTGTTTAATTATTTTTTTAGCTTGAAATATTAGGACGTAAAGCAAATTACAGAAAATGGTGAATATCGTCGCCAAAATATTGAATAAGGACGAAAACTGGACTGTGCCTGTTACGACCCTTGTTGGGCCGTGGTGCAGGTTTGTCTGCACTAAAGGATGTACACTCAGTGTTGTTACAGAGTATCCAGCAAAAATGGTCAATGGAGACGAAAACACTCAGGAAAACTCAACAATATTTATTAACAAAGAAAATAATCAAAATTAAACTTTGTGACTGCCAAGGACAAACTCTAGTCCTTAAATAATCCCTTGGGATTCCTAACTTCTAAAAAAACTAAGCCCTAAACAGAGATAATAGAGAGAAACACATGAATGCAAATACATCAAAATATAAAATATAAGTGGCCAGATCAAAATGAATAAATTAACCAATACCTATAACTAAATAGGATAGGAAGGAAGGCGAAGAGTAATAGTGAGAAAACACTTAATCTCCTACCTATGTTTATAATCTAAACTTAGTATTATATAAACAAATATAAAAGCCACGAGGCTGTTAACATCATAAGAATTTATAATTATAATCAAACAAACAAAAGGGCAAATCCCAACTGTCTCAACAGTTCATTATAAGAGAACTATATATATAAATAATAATAACAACAACAAAAAAATATCTCCTCACACTCAGAAGGGGAGTCCGTGATCCAGGACTAATAATAAAGGTCTTGCCTTACAGTAGGCCGTGATCCAAATAATTTCAGAACTCTGCTGACAGGGGAGTACAGAAGCACCAGGAAGGAGGAGTCGAGAGGTCCTGCACGACCATACAAAAAGGAACGCTTACCTGGGATCTGTCTCCCTACTTGACTTCTGACGGGCATCAAGGCCCCCACAGCTGCAATAACCAAGGCGTCCTGGAAAAGCAAATGCTTCTAACACCTCAGGAAAACTCTTCCATGAGGTGGTGGCAGTGAGATAAGTCCGCAGGTGGCACAAATCACCTGCAATACAAGCAGGACGCAACACCGCTGGTGGCCAGAAGCGTACCTGCGAAGGACAGCACTCAAAGTACAGCGTACACAACACCGCAGGTGGCCAGATGTGTACCTGCGAAGGGCGGCTCAAAGTACTCCCAAAAGCGTCGATAAAATATATTAAGAGCGGCAGCTGCAGAGCAAAAAAAAAGGACAGCCTCTGTAGATAGCCCGAACTGTCTGCCCAAACACTCGTTCTGTCTCTTCTCACCTCCTTCACCGAGGGCTCCAGTCACGTACCCAAACGTAACAGATACGAGTGTTAAAAGGGTAATTCAAAAATTTTAACGAGCGGGGAGGAGGCGCAAAATCACCACACTAAACCTTAACTTTCGTAATATATACAATACAAACTTCCTTAAAAATAAATACTTAAATACTAAATGTCTTAATATTAAATGTTAACAAAATCACAAGGTTGACTAAAAACTGAAAAATTACGTTAACATCTGATAGTGCCATTTATTAGACAATGACGGTGGATTAAAGTTATTGAATAACTTCGATATCACTGTTGACGTTCCCTGTTTGAGTAGTCAGTGGGCGCATTCCGGACTGATTGGTGCTCATCCCATTGGTTGAAATTCTGTGTTGGGTAACTAGACAGACAAACGAGTTATTAATCTCTAGTATTAAAAGGAAAATTGTTGATAAAACTGTTACTGTCAAACGCATTGCTCACAGGAATATAAAGAATGGAAACAATTAAAGAGGGCAATAGGGTAATAGCATCAAAAAAGCAAAGCCAAAGAATAAGTAATGAGTTCAGTACGAGCATAAATCTTAAACCTAAAGTATCTCATGGCCACTTCATCTACCTCCGTCTCTGTGTCCTGGGCAGTTCGATTTGTCTGTTTATGTTGGTGGAATATTTCCTTTTTTATAAATTATTTCAGCGATATCTGGCCTAAATTTAACTTGTAAGAAATTTGTTATCTGTCATAGGTACTGTCACATGTCTAAAGTTATATATAATTCCATGTAAATAATCATTCGGGGTGCTACAATTAATAATATTCGTTTTCGTAATTACTATAGTTAACGTTTCTTACCTTGTGAAATAAAGAAAGTGAATCATGGACTCCTCGGCATATACTGTACAACCTTGACAATACTGGTAATGAAATTAGCATAGTCTTGGCTGGTAGAATTTGTAGTACCAGGTACGTAATAACTTATGAGACGTCATTGAAATATTGAAGTCAGTTGTGATACCAAATCTACATTTTCCATGATAAAATAATATAATATTAGTGTCAGAAACTTCTTCCGCGTCATTTTCGTATTCTTCTTCCTTCCACCTCATCTTTCACCTCAACCTCCATCGATTTTGATCCGAGTTACGTATGGAAAAGGGGCAAAAATATTCCTACGCTTAAAATGAGTATGTGCCTGTTTTCTCGTTCGTTTTTATGCTTTCTTATTCCTTTTTTAAGCGAAACATATTTCCCCTCCAACCTTGGAGAAGAAAGGAATACTCGTTAGGAGACAATAGTCCCCAGGCGCAAGAATACCGATGAACGCTTTCTTTATCTTTTACACTTGTATTTTTACCCTTCCGCTTATTTGATGACCTTCCATTTTGCGCTTCAGTATTTATCCATTTTATTTTCTTTTTATTTTATTCAGGAATTTTTTGTGCCGATGCTTTCATCCACTTCTCATGTGGGTTCGCATTTACTGAAGATGTTAAGGTTACTCGTTGTTATTTTTAGCCTTCGGTACATGATACGTAAAGTAATAAAATTCCTCTGTTTTTTAGAATATTTATTCATGCTTTTTAAGACTAGTATGTAATACAGGATGTACACCCATATGTATAAACAACCGCAAATACACTCATACACAGACACACACACACATATATATACCGAAGTTTGGCATTAACCAGACAATCAGAATATTCTTCGTGTATATAATAATTTACACATACAATGTTTGTGTGTATAGATATACAGGCTATATACATATATATATATATATATATATATATATATATATATATATATATATATATTATATAGATATATTTATATATATATATATATATATATATATATATATAGTATATGTATATTCTCTCTCTCTCTCTCTCTCTCTCTCTCTCTCTCTCTCTCTCTCTCTCTCTCCTCTGGAGTACTTACAGAAGATGTTGCCTCCCGATTATCGGCAAGTCTGTTGGAATGACATTTCCGCCCTAGTGCTCTTATTTAAACCTCGTCACAATAGCCACAGACCCATAATTACTACCAGGTACTAATTCACGAGTTAGGTCAGCGGAGACATACTGTGTTTTTATTCTTCATCATTTTGATATGATTTTAATTACGGATACTGGTAACAACAAGTAATGCATTCATATATGCTGTGTATGTATTTACGAAGGGATTGCCTTGTTGCTCTGTGTGTGTGTGTGTGTGCAAGTGTACACGAGTTCGTCTGAGTAAATCCCTCACAAACATGCATTTTTCCTCCTCACATGTAATCACATGGTAAAAATCTGGAGCAAGAGATCTTAGAATTCCAAATACGTCGGAAAGGGAAGCTTGAACATTTCCAATTTTACGAGTCCCTTGTGGATAGGAAGGACTTTCGTATAACATTTCTTATCGTTGTGCGATATATATTTATATATATATATATATATATATATATATATATATATATATATATATACCCATTATATAATCCCATTTATATAATGATATTTTATATGTTATATAATACGTATACATACATACACATATATATATATATATATATATATGTATATATATATATATATATATATATATGTATATATATGTGTATTATATATATATATATATATATATATATATATATATATATATATATTATATGTAAAATGTTCATTTTCCCATTATGCATATATATTGTATAATATGTATATAATGCGTATATTCATGATTTTATATATATATATATATCTTATAATATATATATATATATATATATATATATATATATATATATATATATATATATATATGACTGGTAAAATGTTCTGTAACAACAGAATTCCATCTAATAAAAGGAGCCCATAAAAACACCAAAATGTGAGAGTAGAAAAGTTACTATATTTCAGAGACTGCTGTCTCTCTCTTCAGGTATATATACCGGAAGAGAGAGACAGCAGTCTCTGAAATATAGTACTTTTCTCTCTACATTTTGGTGTTTTTATGGTCTCCTTTTATTAGATATATATATATATATATATATATATATATATATATATATATATATATATATATATATATATATATGCTTAAAAAATCACAGTAGATGCACGTGACTTCATTAGATGAGCAAATACTACAGGAAAATGATAGGCAGAAATCCAAGCGCTTTCGTCTTTACTAAGACATTGTCAACCATATTTCATCATTCGTTCTTGACAATGTCCTTAGTAAAAGACGAAAGCGCTTGGATTTCTGCCTGTCATTTTCCTGTGGTATTCGCTTATCTATATATATATATATATATATATATATATATATATATATATATATATATATATATATATATATATATATATATATATATAATTGTGTGTGCCTACTCCAAATGACATCATACGGTATCGGTTAATGATTTCCAATTTCATATAGCACAAGGGGCTCCGAAAATCGAACCTTTTGGGCCAGGGGTGAGAGGTGAAGGCTCCCAGAAACCGAGAGACAAATTGAGTGACATTTGAGTGATGGCTGGTAGAGCCATCAATGTGATTTAGAAATGTTTATTCGTTTTTATTTCAGAAGAAAATTTCTAGGTGTCAGCGCGTAATGATGAGGCATATCTTCCTGTGTATTGTTTCTGAGGCGCTTGTCTTCGTATGCGGTGGGAATGGAATGGGAAACGTAGGTAGGGGATTTGTTTCTGTTGTTGGGGTTTATTCGTCTTCTCTAATGCATTATCGCCTTCAGTTTTTTTCGTACTCTCAAGAGATTATATATCTATCTATCTATCTATCTATCTATCCACAATTATAAGTACACTCACACACAAGCAGCAATATCTCTCTATATCTAGGTGTATGTACAGATCTTATTTTAAAAAGTAAGAGTTCATTGATACTGTCGGAATTTTGTTATTTACGTGGCACTTAATTATGTTTTATATTCAAACCAGATATAAAAGCAATCAGAAATGGAATGAATTTGGTTACCATTGCTCTTAGGCAGAACAGCCTGGAATCGTTATTTTGCCTAAATTATTATTTAGAATTTCACTCTGATTTTCCTGTTGTATCTAAAAATATTTATATATATTTTTTTTATTGATATCATAAAATATAGACTGAAAAAAAAGGAAAGCATTTCAGAATGTTTCAGCAGGTGCGGAGGAAGGATGCTTCATCATGAATTCAAGGGAGATACAAGAACTTTCCTCATAAGTTTGATGGTCTTTTAATGGCTCCATGATATTCAGTTCAAAATGAAACTCTCTTTCAACTTGATTATCAACTAATTGTGAACTGAATATTAAGGAACATCACTTTCATAACATGTACGGTTCAACGCCTGTACTGTACATTTATGTGTGCCATACGTAACAGATCTATTTAACGCCTTGTTTTGAATCTCAGGGCAATACGCGTGAGGTGCTGTCACCTCTAAATAGAAAATGCGTTGTTTTCTCTATATATATATATATATATATATATATATATATACATATAGATATATATTAAATAATAATATAATATATATATATAATATATATGAATACACACAATGAGGAATATATATATTAATATAATATCTGTATCTATATATAGATACTGAATAAGATCTATATGTCTTATATATATTATATATATACATCATACATTGTGTGTATTCATATATATATATATATATATATATATATATGTGTGTGTGTGTGTGTGTGTGTGTGTGTGTGTGTGTGTGCATTTAATGTATATCTGTATCTATTATTACAACCAAAGGGCTTGGGTTCCAATCTTTGCTAGTTCCCTTTTGGTTCAAGTTATTCCCAAGGTAAAGTTGACCGATATGAAGGCGTATTGTGACTTAATATTTGAGTGTCAAGTGTGTGTGTGTGTGTGTGTACCTTTGTCTGTTAGTGTGTAGCCACATGCTGGAGAGAGTATGGAACGTGGGATTCAGAAATGTTATGTTACAGCAAAGCTTTAGTTATTTATGAACGGTAGGAATATTTTCCTCAACCGTCTTAAGGATTCTTCCGTTAGTCTTCTTTTGGGTCGAAAAGAGCTTTCGAGAAGAGAGAGAATTTTTGTAAGAACTATCCCTCACATGTGTACCCTTACTCACCAACAAGGAGAAAGAGAAAAGAAAATAATGTAGGGTGAGGCGAGAGTTTTTAAAGTAAATTGCAATGCTGGAAGAGAGAGAGAGAGAGAGAGAGAGAGAGAGAGAGAGAGAGAGAGGAAAAGGGAGGTGAGAGGAGAAGAAGAGGAGGAGAGAAGAGAGAGAATATAAGTTTTGTAGCGTTGGGAAAGAATTTTTTGAAAAATAAATCTTTTTTTGGATGGTGAATAGTAAGAGATACGCCAAATATTTTCTGTGCTTGGAGGAGCATTTTGATAGGATATAAAATGGAAAAAGGCGGTTTGCTGTTACGAAACGGATTTAAGAGGCGGGGAAATGTTTGGAAAAGCGACAGGTAAAGTCAAGGGAAGAGTTTGCGATTGCTCTTGGCTATGAGAGCTAAAGATTGATAGATTTAAAGGGTTTTGCTGTTGCAGAGAGAGAGAGAGAGAGAGAGAGAGAGAGAGAGAGAGAGAGAGAGAGAGAGAGGATCTCGTATATGAAAGGTACTCTTACTTTCTCCACGATTGATTGTAGTTGTGAAATGTTCAAATGAAGGACATCTTAGTCGGGCGATGAAGTGTAGCGTGAAAACAGACCCTAACATTTTCTCCTCTCCTATACTGACATTCTTTCGCTAACAACGTTTTCGACAACTGTCCAGCTACAATAGATTAAAATATTAACACATTTACACCCAAAAAACATAAAATGAATATAAAATAATACAATCATGCACAGATAATGATAAATGTGGATCTATATTAAAATACCTAACTATATTCTAGTTAGGTTTTAATTTTTTTGTATAAAAGGTTTCTAAGTCTTAGCTCAGTCTCAAACCGAGTGTCACATAAAATACTGACATCCGAAAAATTGAAATGAACGTTGCATAAGCCGTGGAGGACTGAGGTGCTTCCCCTAGAGATAAAACGGTCCTTGAACTTATGTCACTGAGTTCAAAAGCTCTGGGAGACAAGTTTCGTTGAACTACCCACGCACGTATTCCGAACTACACTTCGAACACAACAAATTTTTAAACAGTCTCTGAAGACAGTTCACCAGTCAACGACTCGTTCGACTTGAACAGATTACCAGTTTTAAAGTTATTAAAAAATACCATTCGAATTTTTACGTCTTTGAAACGTGTTTTGGTCATTTGCTTTACTTTTCTTTCTGTTAAACCGTTGATTTTATTTGATACATAAGGAAATCTGAAAAAATCACATGGTCTTTTGTTTCTTTTACCCCATCACCGCTAATGATGTTATTGAGAAGATCTATTAACCTTCTGTAAAATAACCCATCGGGGTAACCGTTGTTGTTAAAGAATGTCTTCAAAAACGTTACTTCCTCGTGAAAAAATAAGTCATTCGAGGGCAACCTGTAGGCTCTGAAAAGTAGGGTGCTGATATTGTTTACTTTGTATCTTAAATTACATTCACTCAAGAAATTTAGACTAAGTCTAGAGAAAGTGGGGTTTCTCTAGATTTCCAAATCTAAAAATGGCACCCTTCCATCTTGTTTTCTCCTTCATAGTAAATTTTATATTAGCCTGTTTTAAATTTAGATAATTGAACAGTTTTATGGGGTTACTATTTTGTTTGAAAACAATGAAGGTGTCGTCGACGTACCTCAGACACAAGAGGTGGGATAGGATTACCCATTGTTAATGAAGACATCTTAGTCGGGTGAGAAACTGAAAACAGACCTTAATATTTTCTTCTCTCCTTTACTTACATTCTTTTGCTAACAACGTTTCCAACAAATGTCATCTTCAGGTTCTGGAAAATATTAAAAAACCATTATCCATCATGCATAAAATGAATATAAATTAATATAATTAATATACAGATAATGATATTCTACAAGGATTGAAAGCATTTTTTGATTGACAATGATATTAGAAAAAAAAAGAGAGAGAAAAAGAAAGAAAAACGGTACCAAAGTGGCAATCGTAAAATGAGTTCTGCGCCATGTTCAATTTTGTTTGTAAATGGATCTAAAATTACGCCAGGAATAATATTATATCTTTATTATAAACAGTCATAAACTCATATTCTTAAACTTTGTAGAATTTTTGTATCATTTAAGGATGGTATGTATAAATAGTTTATTATACTATGAAGTCACACATTTCAGGACTTAAGTTCGTTAGCAAACGAATTCTAAATATTAGCGCGATTAATATGAAAGCTTTAAGAATACTGACCAGAGTTCATTTCTGAGATGTCTTAAGGGTCCAAATTGTTATTAGCTCTTTCCAATAGCACAATAATCAATTGATTCTGAATCATTGCAATGTTATTACGTAAACTGATAGATTATGGAATGAGACCAGAGTGGTATTTTATCTTTAATAGCTCTAATCAGTTTAGTCTTCCATTCAGTGAACTGGTTAGTATGCAAATGAGCCTGAAGGAGAATATAAATACGCTGGTACACGATTACAAATATTTATGATTAGACTTTCTTGATTAAATTTTGATACGGGTCTAGATTTTAAGCCAAATGTAAAAATACTAATAAGCCTATACTCATTGATAAAATCTAAGTTACCTGTCATGATGTGGATATGAAAAGAAATTGTATACATTTTCATTAACAGCTTCGGTCATAAATTCTTAGCACATATTTAATGACTGAAAATTATGTAACTAGTCTTTATGACTATTTAAAAGATATTTTATAGTGCGTTTTGTTAACAGGGAAGTGAGATGTTACATGGTGCAACATACAACCCCCTCCCCTCCCTCACTTTTCTTCTCCTTCCTTCTCCTTGAGTGTAAAGAATTTTTTTCTGGGGGGTGGAGGTGGGGAGGGCCGGGGATTGGTATATGTTGCACCATGTAACGACTGTGAGGCGACATATTCCGGACATACTTATTACGGACAAACAAGCAACACATTTAAAGGATTTGCCAAACAACATAGGCAGAACATCAGATATTTCAATCAGCCCTTAGCTGGGCAAAACATTGGTGGGAAAAGAAGTTCAAAATGGTTTAGGATAAAATGAATGTCATATTTCGCCGCAGACAAAACGACCACCTCTTAGAAAACGCTCTCATAACGCGTTCCAAGACGCCCATGGAAGGAAATGTAGGAAACAACTGAGGAATTTGCCACGTGCCAGATAGTTACGAAGTCGTGGAGAAACAGTTGAATAAACAAGTAGGAAAGATTAACCAAGCCAATGAACACCCCGAAGGAGAAAGGGTTTAGCTACGAAGGTCACCTGGAGGTACCGCACGTGGGACGAGACCTCAAACTCAATTCACAGGCTGAGATTAGGAGAGGAAGCTGTTGACCATCTTAGCCATATATTTACATCCGACCGTGTTCACGTTTCTTCATTATTTGGTTCCTTGAAGATGGAGACAGACTGGCCTCTTGAAACTTGGAACTAAAGAATTGCCGGATCACCTGAAGATTAGCGACCCCTAATACCTCTCCTGAAGAAAATCGACCCCAATATTTTCCTCCTGAACAAAAACGACCCCAATATTTTCCACCTGAAGATAAACGACCCCTGCATGTTGGTGTCTCCAATCTTCAGGTGACCCACTTTAGCTCATAATATTATAGAAAAAAGGAGAAAAAAATATAGATATATATTCATTAAAAACTACTTTATTAAACATTTGTTAAAAACACAAATTTAGACAAACAATCAATAGTTAATTAAAAGCGTATTGTCTTGCAATTTCAGCACAACAATAATCAAACATACTGTAACCCCTGTGGCTAGCACGCGCAGCGCAACATTACCTCTTGCCAGAACATACCGAGCTTGCCAAGAATCTTTAAATATCCGGATAAGGCGCGAAGCGCCGTTCCGCCACGGCCTTACTGTAACCCCTGTTAATTCCTCACCTTAAGGAAAGCGACCCCAATATTTTCCACCTGAAGAATAGCGACCCCAGCGTGTGTTGGGGTCGCTTTTCTTCAGGTGATCCCAATTGCCTTTTGTGAATCACTGAGGTTCTCTGTGGAAGTATGTGTGTTTTTGGAGTATGTATGGGCAGGTAAACATTTCTTGCTTTGGAGTCAACAGTAAAGTTCAAAATTCTCTCTCTCTCTCTCTCTCTCTCTCTCTCTCTCTCTCTCTCTCTCTCTCTCTCTCTCACACATTTATCAGTGACCCTGGCAACTTGACAGCAGATAACGCACCTTCAAAAAGTCTCGCATTGCTCAGTTGATGGAGATTTTGTACATTTGAGATATTATGAACCTTTGTCTCAGACTATCTTTTATACCAGCGCAATCATTCTCTCGTTTAGATATTCTAAGACGCCTTATTTCCGTCATAGAAGTACCTTTATTACAATTTATTCCCATCACCTTCACATAAACAGCAACATCCTTCACATCGACAAACAGGAAAGGATGGTAAAAAGTGTAAGTGATTCAGATGAGAAAATAAAGCCATGAGAATAGCAACGTGTGTGTTAAAATATGAAGACGAAACGGTGACTGGTTTGGTGGGAAGTGGGTTTTGTTGGCTGTTTAATATCAGAGGGTGGAGTCACAGAATGACAATTATCAGCAGGTGCCACATTATGGGATAAAAAAAATGAGTTGTGACCGGAATCTGGAATGTCTGATGTTTGCAGATGATAGAGCAATGTTTGGGGATAGTGAGGAGAAACTTTCGATTCTAGTAAAAGAGTGTGCGAGTGCTTGTAAGAGGAGAGAGTGAAGAGATAAGTGAGCTAGATTAAGGTAACTGGAAATAACACGGAGCACTGAGTGTTGGTATGAATGCTGTCGCTCCATATACTACAGTAGCGGATGATAGTATGGTGAGAAGAGAGGCGAGCCATAATAGGTGAAGCAAGACTGTCAGTAGCGAGTTATGTGTGAACAGTTGAGGAGATGCTTGGAAGATGCACGAAACCCAATGTATGTGAAAGGACTGATGAGCCAAAAATGTCTTGGAGATGAAGTATGGTCACGGAATGTAAGGAAAAGGAAAAAGGTTGAAGCTGTTTAGATGAATTGTTTGCGTAAATATATTTTATAAGAATTTGAAAACTGAGAATGCGGAGAGACATAAAAACTAATAAAAAATGCTTACTTGAAAGGATGAATCAGTGCTTCGAGATGGTTTCGCGATGCGGAAGGAATGGAGAACGGTGGGCTGGTGAAATGGTGAAATGAATGTATATAACCTGGAAGTAGGAGGGTGGAACGGAACACCTTCCAGAGAAGTGGCATAAAACATTTGTAGGGAAAGAAGTCTGAAACACGATTCGGCCGTGGAAGCATGAATATGGCAGAGACCGATGCTTTGTTTCTTTGGGGCCACCCCTTGGCAATTGAATGCAGCAAGCTTTTCATCCTAGGAATCAAAACCCCGGTTAACTATATTACGAAAAGAATGCTTCCCTCCGCTCTTATCAAAGCCCTGTTCCTTGGATGTTGTGTCGTCATAGTGTTTGTCATTTCAGAGTGAAACGAGAGTAAGTAATGCTGAGATTATGAGGCTATTTTCATGATTATAGTTTATCGTACCTGTCATTTTTTAAATTTATTTATTTATTTATTTTAAGAAATTCCGTTATTAATTAGGAGAGGGATTTGTCTTAAGAAAATGAAGTTTTTCTTCCGTTCACTTTCATTCCCTTTAAAAAAAACTTGCTCCTAATGTCTTGCAAAGGTTGGAGAAGAAACAATCGAAAAAATATGTTTAACATGATAAAAGTGTTAATTTGAAACCTGATCATAAGATTAATGTTTATTTGCGTATAGAATATAGACTATAAAGATGTTAGTGAAAGGTATAGATAAGGTATAATTTCCATCTTCGCTGGAGCACAGAGGAAGTAGAGTATCTATGTTTAAAACATTATTCATCTTAGGCCTAAAAATGTACTACTAATGTAGAGTGAGTTGTAGGTAGCGGGGGAATCCATTAGTGGGAATGAGAAAGTCTGATTTCGGAATGTTTGTGGAAAACTTCTGGCTTCGATTCGCCTTTGAGGAGACTTTTCCGGCCTCCCAACCAGAAGTTGACTCGCTCAATCCAGCTCGGATGTTGCAAGGCTTCGTTTGCGATTAGTGTTTCTCATCTCGGCCGGCGATTTCGAGCAAGTTGGATCATCTGGGCTCTGCTTTTCCATCCAGTGTATTTATTGTAAGTGTATGTGTGTTTGTGTGTGTCTGAAGCAGGAAACAGAGGTGTGCGATTTCCCTTCAAAATACTGTTAAATTTGAGTTGTCAAAGGAAGCTGGGACGAGGAGACGAATATGAGAAGAGATGCTTCAATGTTTTCGGTATTTTAATTTGGGAAAATGATCTCAAGTTGTCGTTAGTTATGAAAAAGATTTTTTCTTCCTCCTTCGTAGCTTTGCGGGAAATATATTATTATTCTTTTTCGATAACACGCTGGTGATAGTCGAAACGTATTTCCATCTGTTGTATCTACTAGCAGAGTTTTCTGGTATTTCTTTGTTATAATATTTGCATGCGTGTATCTTTATATTGGTCTGAAATTATGCAGTGAAATATATGAGTGAAATGCTAGAGAAAATGGTCGTAAGATAGACGTTAATCAAAACCTAATTTCGGTCACTGGGGAACTAGGCGTTGTGCGTAGGCTCTGCGGAAATCGGGCAACGCTTGTCCTGGCGGGGGGGGGGGGGGGGGGGGGGGGGGGTGCCTGCTGTGTCTGCACAACAAAAGTTCGTTTCCACTTCTTGCCAACCGATTTCCTCTTTTGGGTTCAAATCGTAGAGTATTTCTTCTTCCAAAATGGAACTTTACACTTCGCGAACAATCATAGTATTACAGGGGAAATCTCTTTACCTTGGCAATAGCAGGAAAATAGCAGCTGTAGCATTTATCAATGACCGTTTTATTTTTCTCATACGCTGATTAGTGTTCGTTCTCATGTTCTCATTGTTATGTACGGTTAAGCCTGCTTCGTAAATAAGCAGCAGATTTCCGAAACCTCTTATTGGAGCAAGTAAGCTTAATCTTCTCTTGTTCATGGAATGAATGAGTTGCATAAAGTCTTGAGGGTTGTTTCTGAGCTATCGTAGATTTTCTTCTAATGGGGCTAGGTGATCTGTGACAAACTTACTCATTTGGGTGGATAGATTGATCTCTTCTGTTTCCAACACATTAAAAGAACGGAGAAACAAATAATTTTCCTGTTGGTCTCCCCTATCGAATTTGTGGTATAATGATTAGCATATTTGTCTTGTCTCCGGACAAGTGCCCTAATGTACTGAGACCAAAAAACTCTTCTTGAATTGCTGATATTGCAAAATTCACCATTAATTGCGTTAACTTAATATGTGACGTGTATTATAGAGCATATGGCTTTTTTTTGTAAGATAAGTATATATGTATCAAAAGTAAACTATAAGTATCATGCAGAAAAGAGAAGCATTTGTACACACCCTGGAAATAAGGACTTCTTGTCTACATGACGCTTGTCCATCTTTGTACACGAGAGAAGGTCAAACATCAAAAGAGTGATCCACACAGCATGTTGACTGACATTCGACTTGTCTGTTTGGAGAATTTAAATATTCCTGTGAATGTCAGGATGGCCCCATCCTTTGATATTGTAGTTTAGTCATGACAGCAATACTTTTGATTTAAGTATATGCTTTCCTACCTAAAACAGACAAAATGTATCCCTCAAAACAATGGAAAGACCTTGTCTATAGACCATCATTTGATAAGGTTACCGGCATTTATCTTTGAATACGACGTTCCTTCTCATCTCGCATTCGTGTTGAAGCCAAGTGTGATACCGACTTACAATGGTTAGTTTTTTTTTGCTCCTCATTTTCTTTTTTATTAACTTTTTTTTTAAATCGTTGGAAATCTAATTCTTCGGGTTTTTTTTCCTTCACCCGTCTTGGGTCCGGTCTGGAATCTTAATTATCCTCTTGTCTAAGATAATGGTCCCTTCTCATTTTTTCTTCTTTTGCTGGTTATTGAAACATTCTTTCCCGTTGCCGTGGAGACACCATGAGTGAGCATTTTAATGAAATGAATTCCATTTTTAATTTTTTGTTTTTATAGATGTTGATGTTAAGGACGTATTGCCTTTCTAAATACCTGCCATACATACAACGATGTGAATTGGATTAAACTGTTTTATATATGTACACACACACACACACACACACACACACACACATATATATATATATATATATATATATATATATATATATATATATATATATATATACACATACGTCTACATACATCCACATAAGGACACGTACACACTGGATTAAACTGATTATATTATATTAAATATATATCGAGCTACAATGTCCTTTAATATCTAATTCGCTCTACCTTGGAATTAATATATTTTCATAAATGCTTAACCGAAGGGGAATTTTTTCTCGATAATAGACCGGCCTAGACCAGGGCGCGAACCCATGGATCCTTTCAAATCCAGGAACGTCAGTGAAGCTCTTACCTACTACACCACCGCGGTGGTGTAATAGGTAAGAGCTTCACTGACGTTCCTGGATTTGAAAGGATTCATGGGTTCGCGCCCTGGTCTAGGCAGGTCTATTATCGAGAAAAAATCCCCTTCGGTTAAGCATATATGAAAATATATTAATTCCCCGAGGTAGAACGAATTAGATATTAAAGGACATTGTAGCTCGATATATGTATATGAATCACGGAAATGTGATATGACTTATATATATATATAATATATATATATATATATATATATATATATATATATATATATATAAATATATATACATACATATACCATGTACATACATGCACATAAGAGCGCGTACACACACAAGCAATGATGAATGCTTCGTTGTATGTATGAATCACGAAGTGTAGCCTAGAGGGCGCTAGGAGGTATCAGGCATGGAAGATACACGTGATAAGAGTGACTCATTATGGCACGAAGGGCTGGGAAGTTTCTCTTTTTTGTGTATAATAAACTTATATCCGGGAATACTGCGAAGTAAGATTATTTTATTATAGTATATATGTCCGTATGTAAGTTTTTTCCTCGTAGTACCCATAATAGTTAATAGTGACTCTATTCGGTAAATTTAATATTTAAACTGCTTCGAGCATAGAAGACAGCTGGAATGGGAGATAGCCGTTGGCTGCTAAAGAATTTGACGCTAAGAAATAAACAGAAATAACAACAAAAATAGAGAATAGAAAGGGGTCTCCTCCTAGTTCATTTGGCTTATTTATATTATTATTATTTTTTTTTGTAGCTAAAGAAGGATATTCAGTAACCTGAGACAGTCTGTGAGTCACTATTCAGGAATCTCTTTTATTTTTGTTTTGTTCTGTAGATTTTAATGTTTGTTAGAAATTAAAGAATCACTACATACATATGGAAAAATGAATACACTTCTCTTCTTAAACTTAACAATAGAAAGAGAAAGGGAATTTACTTGGTGTATGGATTTTGTCATGTTTATTGTCTGGATTAAATGACATTTATAAAGTTAATTTATTATTTTTTCAAGCCTTCTCTCTTGTTCCTCCTCTCATCTTCCTCTTCTCTCTCTCTCTCTCTCTCTCTCTCTCTCTCTCTCTCTCTCTGTTCCAGAAGGGTATCTCATGATTGCTGCGTTATAAAGAGGAAAATGCTAGGTCTTCCAGGGCTGTATTGTATTATGAAATAGCGTCCATGATATTTTTAGCAGCCAGAGAGAGAGAACGTTTTATGGTCGCTTGGAGGGCTCTGCAAAATGCACGTTTATTGCCTCAAGACTGTTTAATGTATGAGAGATAACAAAAGGCTTCCTTCCCTCTCTCTTATGACCCTTTTGAATTGGTGCACCTTTTTAGGTACTAGGAGTTATGAACTTTAAAACCTAGACATTTTCTTTCCTTGAGAATTTCTGTATATTTAATACGGTTTGAAGACTTCATTTGTGAGACTGATTATTTTATACCTATTTCCTTTTGATTACATTTATCTTTGATAAGTGACTGAGATGTATTTGGAAAGAGTACATGCATGGGAAAATATGGCCTGCATAAGACTTGGATATTCGTGACTTGTTAATTATACTTGAGTATTGTAAATATGTGAATTTTCACTTACATTAATCATGCCTTGTTTTATCTGTTTGCGGATAGTTTTGCCTTATCTTTTTCAAATTTCTATTAAACCTTTTGAAAAATTAATTAACTTCTTGGCAAAGAGAGTAATTTCCGGTAGCCAAGAAAAGGAAATGAAATTGATTCAACTGTCAAGGATATAGAAAATTGTGTGAATAGTGGAAATGAAGCTTGAAAAGAAAAGATATATCGTAAATATTATGTGTAGACCTACAAGGAGGGCAGCCACTTCTTAATGATATGAGTCTTAATCGAAAACAATGGGATGTAGATAGCGGAAATAACCATCACTTTTAATAAAGAATGCTTGAGAGATGGTCAGCTTCCCAAATACATCAATATTATTATTATTATTATTCTAATTTTTTTTTTTTTTTTTTTTTTTTTTTTTTTTTTCTTTTTTTGTTTTTTTTGGTCTTGCCTTATCGACAGTCCTCTCCAATTCGACTGGGTGGCGTATTTTTATAGTGGTCGGGGCGGTTCCGGGTTGCCATCCACTGCCTCCTTAGGAGTCCATCACTTTTCCTTTACTATGTGTGGCCCTTTCTAGGATCACCACTCCTTCGTAGCCATGAGACCTGGCAGCTACTTGTCAGCCTCTCACGCTTTTATTCTAGCTTCCTTTTCCAAAGGGATCTTCTTGGGAATTCGGTGCCTTACGCTGCTCCTTATGATTTATGGTAGCCGATTTCCCACTGGCATAATCCCATATCCTTCTTATTTCTATTTTTCAGCATCTTGATACTTTATTCCATTTTTTCCCTCCTCTTTCTCTTTCAAACCTCTGGGCTGTCCTCCACTCGCGCCTAATTTGTCGAACATCCCCAATGCGTGACTACTTTCTTCTTTGCGACTTTGTCAATCCGCAACGTGTCACGTCTGGTCTATTTGCACGTATCACCCACTTATTCCGTTCGTGGGATACCAATAGTCCCACGCGAGGATCCTTTGGCCTGAATTTTTCGTTTTCTATCCACTCCCTCAGGTTTGGTGCTCGTACCACCTTATTACTGCAAGGTAGCCTTTGATGTTTTCTTGCAGGAAACAGGCCTTCCCAGTCGGCCAGGGCTTTTGCCACCTGAATCATCGCCTCTTTTTTGTACTCGGTTTCTAGCTGAGGCCAAAGTGCCGGGCAACTTCCTCACCTTGCTTATTGTGGTTTATGGCTTTCATTTTTCGTATTGCACTTGCCTACATACTGGGAGAGATTTGTTACTTTTTCCGCGTCCTATTCCGTACTTTGAATCACTCATTCTGGCGTTTCCTTCAGGGCCGCTGATTCTTCGCTGCCCGCTGTTATCATTCCTTTTCAGTTTCCCTTCTTTAGCCTCTTCCCCACCCTCTGGTGAGCCATTGCCATATTGGCTCAATCGCCTGGCTAAGTTCTTTAGTCTTGTCTTATTGTATTCTGTCCGTGCCATTGGCGCTTGTTGTTGGCCCAGTCCTCCTCTGTTCTTTCATTCTGTCTTTCTCCTGTCTCCTGTATATTTCTGGTCGTTTCGTCTTACTTTTAATTAGTCCATTCTTTCCCATGCCTCTTTTTTAGCCACACTCGTCCCTTTCACTGGTTTTCAGAATATTGCCCCAGTGCTTCTAGTTTTCCAAATTTGTTGACCGCAGTCCTCTATACTTAGTAGTCCTCTCCCTCCTTCCTTTCGTGTTATCGTATTAGTCCGTGTCCGTATTTGCCTTCTTCTGGGTTGTAGTGCCTTGTGTATTGTCCATTTCTGTTTCCCTCCTGGTTTTCTGATCTATGCTGCGGAGTTTCTGCCTTCGTCCCATTCCACTAATTTCTTGCGCTGTATCTGATTTAACTGGCAGCTACCCATGTGTTTATGGCTTTTAGTTCTTTTTGTCATTTCTTATAATTTATTATTATTATTCTTAATTATTAATTATTATTTTATTATTATTATTATTATTATTATTATTAATTATTAAATTAATTGTAATTGTCATTTTGAATGCGACCAGGGCTTCCATAAACAGGACAGACTACATCATTAACTGGATTAAAAAGAAAGATTTTTTTTTTGGGGGGGGGGGGCGGGGGGTGGGCGGTGGAGGGGGTCAGGGCGGGGACCTTTAATTTTTTAGATGTTCATTCAAATATGCTGGAAAAGTAAATGCCAGTTACAGTTAAAGTTCTCTTACTATTGAGGAAATAATTAATAAATTATTGTAATTATTAATATTATATATGGATGTCTTTATTCCATTTCTGGAATAAAACTTAAGATTTTTTATTACTGGATGATACTGTCTTGGTCAAGTTAGCAAGCTGAATTTGATTCTTCTTTTTTATTTTTCCTTTTTCTCCTCATACACCGGGTCTCTCCCTACGAGGAGTTGCTAATTCTTCTGGAAGACGATGTTTAATTCTTTACATTTTTGTTGGGTGTACTGTGCGGGATCTCACTGTCAGGGGTCCTGGATACTCATGAAAAAAATTCGACCAACGTTGAGTTCGTTTACTTCTAATCTGGTTATGACTCGTCAAGGTATGTGAATGAAGCTGCCTAATATTGTTATAGGATATAACAAATCCTTCTTCTTTTTCTGATTTTTACCTTTGATTGTTGGGTACACCAACCAGTATCAGCTAAAGAAGTGGAGAAATTCTCTCTCTCTCTCTCTCTCTCTCTCTACAACTTAAATATAAAAGACGCGCTGTCAACCACTAACAATGTCCTTATAAGTGTACAGGGTCATTATTTTTGTTCGAAAAATTAATGCCTATTCACTGCCTTCCTTCCTTTGACAAATCCATTATCCCGGTCTTACACTCACAGTTCCACACGAGCGTGTGTGTACACACACACACACACACACACACACCACACACACACACACACACACACACACTTCTCCCTTTTAATAGACTGTTGGAGGATGTTATCTTTCTCTGTTATTTTAGAAAAAAAGGATTACGAAGAAAAATGTTAAGTAAAAGTTTCCATAAAAGGTCTATTGATGACCAAGTTTTTTGTGTTTGCTAAAGTTGATAAGCCTTGTGGGAGTCGCTCTGTGTTCAGGGTTATATATATATATATATATATATATATATATACACACACATATATATATATAATATATATACATATATATATATATATATTATAGTATATATATATATATAATGTATATATGTATATTTATTTATATATTTTTTATAAGATAAAATCAACCTTAGACGTATGTGACTCACTCTCTCTCTCTCTCTCTCTCTCTCTCTCTCTCTCTCTCTCTCTCTCTCTCTCTCTCTCTGTTAATAAGATTGAACTAGACGCCAGTCTTGTTTAATATGCACAGTAAGTCAAGATTGTAGATTATAATTGAATGACTTGCTAAATTTGAACTTTCCTATTTGGATTCCTAACTGGTTGCTGATGTTTTGAGTACATCCAGTTTTGCTTTGTTTGGCTCGTAGATTATGTTTCCGTTATGCGAGTTTGTGTTGGTGTGCCCTCGTGAGAACAAGTGTTGCTTAAAACACCGGGGCCATTCGGACACAGCGTTGTCACCAGAGGAGTTGAACACGTTTACAGTTAGGAAGTTCTGCTTTATGATCGTTTTCGAAAACCGTCTCGCCGATGATTTTCTCGATGTTTGTATAAAAATATGACATTTTTCATACCAACCGTTTCCCCCCTACAATGTAATTACGAAAGTGCAAAAACGTTTGCTTGAAAGCGTTCAGTGAAGAGAGATTTGCGTGTCGAAATGAATAGATTTTGTAATCAAATAGATCAGTGGCCTTGGAATGTTGGTCATGGTCGTTGTTAATGAATTCAGGTGATAAGACGTATTGATCATGATATGAGGGTAAACAGGTAAAAAAACGACAATTTCAGCATAACGAAAACAATGATAATAGGAAATTACTGCTGTTCATAAGATTTACATAATAATTACCTTGTACATGTATTATTCAAGACTGCCAACAAATTGGAACACGGGAATCGTGATATGAGGAATATTATAGAAACCAATGAAATCTAAAGCTAGGAAAACATTCCAAAACTTGGCAGTAAAGGGAAAGAAATTGTTATAGACAAGAGAAGAGCGAGGGGTGGTAAGGGTCGTGGACGGGGGAGTCAGCTGTTAGAAGACTGCACAAGAACTGTGTGGGTGGGGGCGGGGGGGGGGGGG
Organism: Macrobrachium nipponense; assembly: GCF_015104395.2. Lineage (NCBI taxonomy): Eukaryota > Metazoa > Arthropoda > Malacostraca > Decapoda > Palaemonidae > Macrobrachium > Macrobrachium nipponense. The sequence goes on along the minus strand of NC_087204.1, from coordinate 48,906,881 downwards.
GGGGGGGGTGTCAGATCGTGGGCTGAAATGTGACTATAGAAAAAGGCAGAGGATTTCATGCAGTTTGAACGAATTGTGCTTTAATATTGTCGAATACGATGATTTAATTGGAAGCATTCGTAATATGAGAGCAACGTAACATTAAATAGGGTTGGGTAATGCCACTGTAGTTATCCACTTGAAAGTTCCTCGCTGGACGAGTGGTTAACGTGCTCGCCTACCGATTCGGTAGTCCGAAGTTCGATTCCCCGCCCTGTCAACGTGGGATCAGAGGAATTAATTTCTGGTGATTAGAAATTCATTTCTCGATATAATGTAGTTCGGATCCCACAATAATCTGTAGGTCCCGTTGCTAGGTAACCAAGTGGTTCCTAGCCACGTAGACATCCAATCCTTCGGGCCAGTCCTAGGAGAGCTGTTAGTCAGCCAGTGGTCTGGTTAAACTAACTTAATTTATCCACTTGGAATAAGTTGATTAAGATGACTAAACAATCAGATTTTTTTTACTATCAGATAAAGCTGAGTGAAATTATCTGAGTACCCAGCAAGCTGGTAAACGAAAGGATTGTAAGTATATTTTTGTAAAAGAGAACAGAAAAATTGTAGAAAGAAATACTGAAATAGCAGAAAATGTCTCGTAGGTACTAAACTTAACGAAGAGAAGGACTCGCCTATTAAGATATATATGCTCCTAAGATCGGAGATGATAGGGGAACAAAGAACGTTTTGAGATTAGAGTGGCTTGCGGATGGTAAATGAGAAACTGATGAGGAATTCACATGAAATTGAAGGATATTCAGAATGATATATGGTGTAGGGTTTAGAGGTTCACAAATAAGAAGAGGAACCTATACTCTGTTTTTTTCCGCCTATCCATCCGCCTGCGGTGGTTGCGCATGGTAACACTGCGTCCCCGGGGTTTAAATAGTTATGCTGTGTTTAAGTTTTAGGTAAATAAAAGGATATCTTGGTGTACATTTGCAACTGAAAAGTGTTTTAATAATTTACTGTACGCGAATTACACTGTTAATATTCGAAATAGGTTATTATTTAAAGGCCAAACACCACAGGCGGATGGACAGATGGAAAAACACAGAGTATAGTATGAGAGAGAACAAATCTCCTGGAAGGGGCAGATGTTGCAGTGACAACAACATACTCACATGTTGGATAAAAAGGTCGGAAATAGTGATGGCACCTGTTGCATTGTCAAATAATAATCACTCCATTGAATGATTATTCCTGTAATGTATGATATTGGGCTAAGTGGGCACAAATAGTATTTATGCAAAATTGGCGGTAAATATGCGTAATTGAAGCATAACCTAACTTAACTAACCTGTCTTACCACTACAACTTGCAAGTATTTTCGTCAAAATTTGTTCAATTGTTAAATTCAATCATGCATGTATGTTTACTGGTATTTATTCTCAAGTGCGAATTCATCACATCTACATAATTGCTCTCTCTTACTTTTTTTAAAATGAATTCCATATTCTTTGGAAGCTTGAATTTCAAGTCAGTGGCCCCTTTGGTGGGCTTGTTCAGTCTGAATAGGGTTCATCTTCTGAATAATAATAAATATAATAAGAGATATAGACTTCCATAGTTTCAAGTTTATTTTGTTCAAGGTTGAATTGCATCAGACTTCCCCAGTACTTGATGTTTCCTTTTCAATATACCAATGACCTTAATGGCGGTACTAACATTCAACACTCCAAATATCCATGGCTGGCGCAGTGCCAGATATGGGCCAGCTTGCCAATCACAGTCATTCTGAAATAGCTCGTACTTTTAAGCTTTTCCGAACGAATTTATAGTCCTACACATTGTTTACTGTGCGAGTATCACTTTGTGCACCTCTCAGGCAGAGCGATTCGAATTGGTTTTGTTCGGACTACCTGCGTATGAGCCGTACCCATAGAGGATATGTGAAAACACGTCAATAGAACAGGGGTGATTGTATAAACACGGCTTTGTTTTTCAAGGAGAGAGGGAGATAGTTTTTAGGTCAGCTTTCCAGCTCTTGGATCACATATTGCACCAGTGTTTACAATATATTAAATTTTTTAGGTCTACGTAGTAAACCTGAATATAAGTAGCTCAGTGCCAGGATCTTTTTCTTAAGGAGTTAGTGTTTACATTTTGTTTTTATTCTATTCTCTCTCTCTCTCTCTCTCTCTCTCTCTCTCAAAGTGTTCTTTTCAAGATGCCCTTGTACTTGGTTGTTTTGTTAATACCTGAGTTGTTATGGCAATTCTTGCACTAGAAGAATGAACTAACCATGGTCTGTTTTGCTGTCTAGGTTTACATTCTTTTTAACAGCTGTAATTTTGGAAGTGTCGACCGTATGAGTAATAGCGTTATGAAATTTACATACATCAGACATTAGTCTGTGATGCAAATTTAATTCTTTAATTACAGAAAGTTTAATATTTCTATCTTTAGGATTTTGATGGAAGTCTAATTTTTTCAGTAAGTTACAATCTCTGTCTGTGTTCTTCCTGCCAGCACCTCTTGTTGTTGTGTTATGTTTATAAAGGCACCAATCCATCTAGCTTCATTTTTATTCCCCACCCCATTCTTCCTGGTCTGGCTGTGAGCTTAAGTTATTTTCATCCGGCTGCATTTCCCGTCCTCTCCTGACCTCAGTATTTTTCCGCTTTTACCTCCATTAGCAATGTTTCTCTACTCCCCTTTCCTTTTGTCTTGCGTTTTCCCTACGTCCTCATAGTCGTGTGTGCATGTGTGTGTGCGCATGTGTGTGTGTGTGTGTGTGTGTGTGTGTGTGTGTGTGTGAAGTTTTCTCTCCATCCCTGTGCTGGGGAGTGACTATGCCTGAGTGTGTTCGTTCTTTATGGAAATGAACTTTGCAGCAGAAGAGGCCGTAAAGTGGATTGTAATTCAGTACTGAATAGAATCCCATTTTCTTGGTGGATGTAGTCCGAGACCTGCTGAGATTATGCGATGGATGACAATGGGGAATCCCATCGTTGTAATAGTTTCTCCTATCCTCTTTCCCTCCTCTTCTTGACTCTCCGTGGTGCCTTCGGTTGTCTTGCTTGGCGAGTTACAGTGTCAGTATTGCTATTTACAACATTTGTTACTTTCCTGTTTGGTTGTAAGTTTTGATTTCATATTCCTTTGCTTTTTGCACGACCATTTTAGGCGTCTGTTTTGGTGCGTAATTATTTGATTGTCTTTTGGCATCTTGGACTCATTGTGTGCATCAGAGTAAGATTTAATTTTTGTCATATGCAATATTAGTTTGTTTCCGTGGCCTTGGGTTCGTGAAGAAATTCCCGCAATTGACATAAAAGGGTAGCTGTTAAGTGAAGTATATTTTCGATAAAGTAATTTTTTCGTATTTTTGTGTTAGCATAAAGTGATTTTGCGATTGATTTATCATAGGAAAATTTTACCCAGATATTGCAAACTTTTTATCATAGTTTTTCATGTTATGAATAGTTTAGATCTTTAAAAGAATGTGAAATGTCATTTTTTTCGTTTATTAAATTATGAGCGGTATTGTCGGACTAGTGCATGACATTAATTACCTGATGGCAGCCAAAAAAAAAAAAAAAATTCCCATTGAAGTTTTACTGCATAGTGCATTCCTTATAATTCGAAATGAATTGTTGCGCTCACGATTCCAGGGGAGAAGGGGAAGAATAAGAAAATGAAATGCATGATTAATATTCTGATCGTCCATTTGTTTTCCTAAAATAGACGAAGAGTGTGACTGGCTCGGTTGCCATTTTTCATTTTTATTCTGCAATTTGGTTCGCTTAAATTCACGGTGTGTTATTTCTTCTGTTATTTACTTTACCCCGGCATGCAGCTGGGACCTCTTGCTCACGATTTTCATGTGAAAGGTAAGTTTACTGAAATGTGCATATTTCTTGGTGATTATTTACAAAAGAGTATGTACGTACGTGTCTGCATATATACTAGTATACAATTTGCAGTTTTTTGTATATAATTACATGTATATTTGTAAGCTTATATTAGGTAGGTGATACGTGCGTAAAGTGTTTCTTTTTTTATGGAATGGATAGCTGTTAGATTAATGGAGGATGGCAAAGTTCTAAAACTGAAAATCGAGAGGAAAAAAGTCAACTTTGGAGCTGGGATAATGCGCCATTTAACCTGGCCCAGTTGGATTATTGTCTTAAATTTGATTTAAATCCCTGAGTGGAGGATTTAGAACTGAAGACACTTTTATGGCCCGGTCACATCTGACCTCTTTATCGGGGCTTTTCGTATTAAAGAAAGAAAAATTTCACAAACAGTCGGAAAAATTTATCGTATAAAGTCTACAGTGCATTGATTTTATGCTACAACGTCGTGAAACATGACGGAAAACGTTAAGTACTTTTTTTTATTAAAATAAAATATACCCACCTATGTATGAATTTAAGTGTTATGTACTTGTCCAATTCATAGTTAAATTTCATATCACAGACCATAACATTTAATGGTTTTCTTACTTCTGTTGAAAAATGTACATTGAGAGTCAAAAGTCAGGGTTCATGAAAACTCCATTTTTATTTCTCATAATTCATTTTCAAGTTCGTGTGCTAAAGCCTAAATAACAGTTTTTAATACTGCATGTTTTTGTCCTTTATCGAAAAGGATTCTTGTTCTAAGGTCAAAAGTCACGTAAACATTGTTGTTTCTTTCACCATGTTTGAATTCAGAATGATTTAGTTGTATTTTTTGTAATCGAATGTGGCATTGAACAGCGTAATGTTCAGAACTCGTTTTCAGAAGTTTAAGTGGCAGAGGTCTCTGATGTCGGTTCATCATTAGGTGTTCGACTACTGTGTGCTTTCTCGATGTGCTGTTTTGTTTTCAGTTTTTTAGCTTTCTCTAAAAGGAAACTATTGAGATGACTATTCGTCTCTCCGTCCGCACTTTTAGTGTTCGCCCTCAGATCTTAAAATCTACTGAGGCTAGAGAGCTGCAAATTGGTATCTTGATCATCCACCCTCCAAACATCAAACGTACCAAATTGCAGCTTTCTAGCCTCAATAGTTTTTATGTTATTGAAGATTAAAGGTAGCCATGATCTTCCGTCTGCAACATCACAGGCCATCACCGGGCCGTGGCTGAGAGTTTCATACAGCATTATACGCTGCACAGAAAACTCGGCTGCGCCGAAGAAACTTCGCCGCCCTTTTTGCATGTTGTACTCATGCTACTAGGTCCATAAAAAGCATTTCATTTTTGTAAGTTGGAAAGTAAAGAAGGACTAGCGAAGAGCTTTGCAGTTTCCATCCCCACCCCTTCTCTGTCTGTCTGTCTGTCTGTGTGTCTCTGTCTCTGTCTCTGTCTCTCTCTCTGTGTCATCGACAGTCCAGTGTTAATTTATGAGAGGAGCCAGGTCCATCACATTTCGACTCGGCTGGCACAGAAGAAATGGATTCTGAAAAATTCAGAATGTTTTAAAAATCTGTGATTAGATTCTGTTTGGTTCTTAGTATTGGAAAAAATTACAAATGACAGTTTATAAGAAATCAAATAGTTTCCTCAAGGCTTACGTTTGGTTTTAATAGTTTTTTTTTTATTTTTTAATCACTGAGGAATGATATGAAGTTAGTAAAAAAGTTATAGATGTTACTGATATTTTCTTTGGTTTGTATTTGATGGTACAGAAAATGTTAATATGAAATTGTGTGTAGGTTTATTTTTCCAAAATAAAACTATATTATTGGTGCTATTCAGCTATTATTTTTTTTATGGGTTTATGGTCTTAGTATTGTCATTACAATTTCTTTTTTCATTTGTCAGTGACGCATTTTTATGGCATCTAGTGTGGATTAATGCTCAAGTCATAGAGGAGGCAACATTTTCACTTAGAATTTCGTTGCACTGTCTCCAAGCCCATTCATATCTGCTGCAAATTCCTTGAAGTGTTAGGAAATGCCCTGCTCACGATTTTATGGCCTTATTGTTTTGATGTGATTTTTCCCCGTCATGGTTACATTGACGTATCCACGTAGGTGTAGATGTGTATGACATACTGCGAACAACAGATAATCTACAGTGTATTCATTTTGCTGCGGCACAGTCAGCAGCGCCTATAATCGAGGGTGGTAAACAGCTCGGTTTTGATTTATCTGTCATTGGGGGGAAACAGCCTTTAGTTGGATAAAAGTCAATTATTTATTTCCAGAAATTGTTGTTTAAAGTTTTTTGCGTTTGTTTGGAAGTGCCTATTGAGGCACCAGTGTTGATAACAAAAGATGTTAAAAGCATTACAAACATTCTTGTTATACAGATATTTTCAAACCTTCAAAAAGTAGGTTAAACAAAAAAAATGGCACCTGAATAGAAGCGTTTTGTATTTATTATTGATGCTGAACTAATGGGATTTTTCATTTGATTTTTGAGAGAGAGAGAGAGAGAGAGAGAGAGAGAGAGAGAGAGAGAGAGAGAGAGAGAGAGATCGGGAGAGAGGGAGAGAATGGAGAGGAGAGAAGAGACGAGAGCGCCCTGATAATCATTTGTTATGGATGATTTTTTTATCATATAGATATTTTCTTTTCTCAAGATATTTTTTTATTGCATTGCTTTAATACTGATAAACAAGGCTTACCAATATATGTGAAGTCTTTGACTATTTGATCTGAGGGATTCCAGTTGTTTAGAGCACCTAAGTGTTATTTTATCATTTTTTGTTATTTTTATCTGAAGGTTTATCTCGGAAAACGACACATGAATTTCCTTTGTATATTGTTTTCGAGGCTTTTTCACCCGTGAACGTTTTGTGTGTTGGTAAACATTTTTCCTTGATCATTCCTGGTTTAGTCCATGATTGTCACGACCCCTCAGTATTTTATTTTGTCTTCAGCTGCCTTCTGTAATTCTATTAACATTCAGTTCTTTTCCTTCCGTGTGTGATTTTGACGTTTATGATTTTTTTTTCTGTAGTTTCATTTCATTTTTATGATAAATATTCCAAGGTGTGTTTAGTGATGGAACTTAAGCTGGAAGTTTAACAGATGCTTTTATTTACTGTAAGACGATAAAAATTTCATGTAATTACATGTAATTATCACAGGCAATTGTAAATCACAATGAGACTGAGTAAGATATGAACTGAAATACACTTTGTTTAGAATCTGTGAAATGTTGATGAACTTGGGCAGCTGAATATACAAAGAAAAAAAAAAGTTCAGCAACTTGAGCGAAATTCTCTCAGAGCTGAAGTGGCACTCGTATGATATCAACACTCAAAGGTCCCTTTTTTTCAGATTTAGTGTTGAGAAATTTTTTTTTATTGCTGCATAGTCGACATATTTCTGTGGGGTTTGGAATTTTGCCATTTTCTTTTTGTTTCTTTGTGGATGATGAAAAGTATACTAGTTCGATTTATTATATTGTGGGAATGTCGATATGATCTTGTCATTATCATTGATGTCTTAGTGAAATTATTTTAGTACTTTATCACATTGAAATGTGTTGCGAAATGAATTTCTCGAGAACTCAGGCTCATTCATACACAAACACACTCACACACACACACACACACACACACACACATATATATATATATATATATATATATATTATATATATATATATATATATATATATATGTATGATAGTATATATATATATATCTAGAATAAAAGTCTTGAACCATAACTTCTCCATGATTGGCTATACAAAGGACCCAGATCACTTAACCACCTTAGAGTCATTACTTATAAAAAGGCTAGTGCCTTCATTAAACAATAACACCTCGGCTTCAACTTTGTATCTGGCATAGTTTTCGTTTTGACTGGGACCTCAGTTTTTGTCATTACCTCTTCTTCTCTTACCTTGGATGGTTGGTGTTTCAGTACTCTATCTCTTGTTTATTTTACTGTCTTTTTAAAAAATAATAAAGCTTTCTCACAGTTTTTTAATGTCAATTTTAATATTTAATTTTTTATATCTTTTATGAATTCCTTTTATGTATTAATTTAATGTAATTGTTTTTTATTTCTCCACAGACTGATGATGCACCGTGTTGTGTGTGCGAAACGTTTTTTTGATAATAAATTATGGCCTTGTACTATAAGCTAAATGTTATAAACCGATTGTGACGATATACAAGGAGATTCGGCGCTCACGGGGGAAGGATCTAACAGTGTTCAGAATAGAAGATTATCTGGTATGAATTTTATTTTAGAAGCCAGCCACATTACAGCCTTCTTAATTACGTAAATGTATTAGCGCTATTCACAACTAACAAGCAGCCCTTTAGTTTCTTTGTGAGGCCGTTTTACGTGGAACTATCAAGTATAAAATTAGTCCTGACTTGTCTCCATGTGATGCATAACGTTTATTTAACTTTTATATATATATATATATATATATATATATATATATATATATATATATATATATATATATATATATATTTATGAATTTTCTTTGCCAACAGATAATAAATTATTATTGTTATCACTATTATTTATAAACAGGTCCTCCATTCAATAAATCAATTGCCAGTCCAGACAAAGATTTACTATACACAAGACTTCAGGTAACTAAACACTCAAAGGGGGAGACAAAAAAAAGAAAATGCCTAAATTTTACACCTATTTATTCACAAGTGAAACTCAAAGAAATGTCCTCGAAAACCTGCTTGAAGAACTAGAAAAATAAGCACCCAAGCATACACAATAAATGTCCTCACAAACTTTAAACTCCTACCTAATTATTATACTGCAGAGTAAGAGAGAAATGTCACAGTAGAAGAACGAAATCAACACTCACTCACGTGTACACGATAGGTGGAGAAAAAGCCAAGAAACTTAATACTAATAACTGACTTTTCCTTAACACTGATAATTTATAAAAAAAAATAATTAGAATACACCTTAGTTCATCCAATCGACATATACTCAGTTGTTCATCAAATATGGCGAAATCTCACTGAAATTGCTTCAGTCGAAGAAAACTGTCTACAAAAGCTCTCGCGGGAGCCTCCACTTGATGCCTGGAAGCAATACTCAAAACATTTAGAGTCCACTCACGTAAAGGGGAAAGTATATAAGGGCAAAAGGGGATGCTCACCCTTATCCGGCCTCAGAAGGCCTCCTGACGATTCCCGGAGGATACAGCAGTGCACTCGTCGTCGTCGATGCAAGGTCTAGACCTTGCTCACAGGGGGCCAAAAATAATGAGAGCCCACAGACAAACTCGCACAAGAGGGCACGGGACAAACCCTCACCACCAACAGCAGCCTGGCGTTTTTATAAAAGTGAAAGCGAGCATTTCAATGTCCTGTCTGTGGCCAGGAGGCAATGTTGCAGAAAACAGTGACGAAGAGCGCGGCATGAATAGGTGATGCTGAACCTCCCTTCGGGGAACCGTGACGATTAACCTTCGCATGATGAAAACCTCCCCTACATCGAGTAAGGTTGACGAGAAAATAACCGCATGAAACCATCAGGCGAAAGAGGCAATTACTGAAGACGATCCTCCACTCGTTGAAACATGAAAAAAGGGAAAAGAGCGGATAAATACAACTATATGATAACAAAAACAAAACCTTGAGGGAGCGAAAAGAATCAATAAGCAGTTTCTCGAGACTTTTGTGAAAAAAAAAATAATAATTTACGTTAAGAGAAACTAAAGAAATTATTTATGATGATATTACTATATATATATATATATATATATATATATATATATATATATATATATATATATATATATATATATATATATAATGTTTGGGAGTAAATAAAAAGTAAATAAAAAGTTATGCCTTCGGAACTGAAAGACTAAGTCCCTCCCCCTACCCACCAACACACTGGATGTTTTCATCCATAATTTACGGAGAGACCATTTCTAAATATTTGTTCAGAGACCAGATTGATCTAATAATTAAACTGCCCACTTGAAGTCTTTAATTAATATTGCCTCTGTTAGCACAGTGGCATTCAGTCGCAAAAAGATTTTAAAAAATATTTTCACTTTTTTTTTTCTTTGTCTCCACAGAAATGAATCTCTCTGGTGAAGTCAAGTATTTTATTTTTGTCATGTCAAACTAATTATGGGATCAAATATTTTTTCGGGAAGGGTGTTATATGAATTCATATTAATTGCCATTTGACCATGTTAACGTCTCCTAATTGGATTGTAAGTGAACAAGAAATTCTTGCTTGAATTACCAGTGATTCTGGTTTTGTACTGCCAATCAAGTTTTCCTCGTGAGTCTTATTCTTGACCCTGGAAAGTGTTTAGTTACCATTAATAATAATTGATATAAATAATTTTAATCATCATGCTCCTAGCACCTCAGTTATGATTTTTGAGATTCATCTTTGGGGGATTTTACCTGATATTTTAAAGTTGAAAAAGTTTAGTAGGTTCCCCTGTAATCGTTAGGGCTCTTATACACGATACTTGGGCAAGTATGGTTTTAACCAAGGTCCTTTAAATATACTCCGAGTATATTTAAAGGACCTTGGTTTTAACGATCGGGGTCGAGGTATAATATCGAAGCTTGCAAATATACAGCTCACTCGTCGCTGCCCAGGTAGTGTAGTAGGTGTTCAGCGTTTCTGTCAACACGAGCAGTTTCCGAGCATAGCTTCGGCACCATGCTTCGAAACCATACTTGGCCAAGTACTAAAGTGTATAAGGGCGTTTAGTGTCAAACTCTGAGGTTTAGGTAGTCTCAGAGGTAGGGTGTCTGGATGGTTAAAACATCGACTCTGGTACAGAGTGATTCTGTAAAATTCTCATTATTGAATAATAGGAAGACAAGAATTGTGTACTGTATTTTACGCAAAATTGCAATTTAGTTCCGTGTTTGTGACAGTTTCATTATTTTTAACCTAATGTTATTCTTTTACCTTACAAATGCATGACTTGTGTATTATGAGAGAGAGAGAGAGAGAGAGAGAGAGAGAGAAGAGAGAGAGAATTGGCATGATACTATTTAAAGTGAGTCAATGTCTTTAGTATGTGCCACGTAGTTGATTTTAGACACTAAACGTAAAACATGATTTCTTAATTTATACCAATTTTCTTTTATAGAATAACTATGATTTTTCCATACGAGCATGTTTGATGGTTGCAAGGTTATTGAATTTTTCTCTTATGTTTTTATTGCTGGATGGAAATTTTATACTGATTTCCCTTGGGTTAGCTATCATCTTTACTGCTGGTAAAGTGATAAATCCTCCTCCTCCTCTCTCTCTCTCTCTCTCTCTCTCTCTCTCTCTCTCTCTCTCTCTCTCTCTCTCTCTCTCTCTCAAGGTATCAGTGATCAAATTGGCATGACTTTCGATTCAAGCTACCCATTATTTGTCGTTATAAGTATTGAAACTCGGTAGTATTTTTCCTTTTTTGTTGACATACTATACATAGAAATAGCTAGGAATTGTCATCTGGCATGGTTTGGTGGAGGGTTTCCATATGTATGGGTGTTTGACTGCTTATGTGAGATGGTTGACAAATTCTGATCTATAAGACAATGGCGTCTACATCAAAACCATTATGTAAACTTCAGGTCGGGCATCAGCTATGCAAACGATATTATCAAAACGCTCCAGCCAAAGTCATTACACTGTTATACTTTCTGCATAAATGAATTTCTGTCTGTTTATTCATCAGCTTGAAATAAGAGTTGGAGACGGAGTTGCCTGTCTCGTATCTCTTTGTTAAGAAAACGATTAAAACTTGCGCATTTTATCCCGCTTGAGTAATGCTTGACTATCAGTGGATAAACTGAAGTTGGGTCTTTTGTCTTCTGCAGTGCCAGATACCCCAGAAGATGGAGGGTGGGCATGGGTTCAAATTTCGTTCAGGTTTTCCGAGTTGGAAAGGACGAACTTTCTTTGCTGTGTTTTTGTCGCTCTTGATTTAAATTTACATTTCATTTATTTATATTTCATTGTGAAATTGATTTCCTCTTAGTTTTATTTGTGCATTGTATGGCTGTCACGTAATTCCCGTGGTTCATTGGTTGTTGGATTCTGCTTAAATAATATTTTTGTTTTTTTAATGTATTTCCATGCATGATATTATCAGGTACACTAAAACATTACTTTAGGAAAGTTTGACGAATTATATATTAAAAATAAGCAGAATGTAGTTCTCTTTATAGAAAATGGGATTCAACTTACCTACAAATAATTTACACAAGAAAACAAAGTAATTCAAAGGGATCTTTAGGTAAGAATCGTCATCTCCATGCTTATTTGAATTACTTTCGTAGATGTGGTCACATGTAAGCAAATGACTCCTTGGCGAAGTTTGAAAATATACATAATCGATAACTACTATTATGTAATGGAGTTAACTGTGCGTGGCTATTTTTCTAACATGATCTGAACGCGATTACTAAGGAATGATAAGGTTTACATGAAATGAGACCTAACCAAAATATAACACTGAGAATAACTAAGAACAGTGCCATGAGCTCATCAGAGGGACATCATTGAATTATCGGAACGAGTTGTAAATCTGATGAAAAGCCATGAGCAGTGCAGACTTGAATTCAAATTCAAGAGTACGATTGCTGATCGTCTAGCTCGATGTGGGTATGTTTTTTTTTCAGCAAATTTTTGTTAGTTTTTAAGCAATATATATATATATATATATATATATATAGATCATATATATATATATATATATATATATATATATATATATATATATATATATATATATATATATATATATATATATATATATATTGTGTGTGTGTATGTATATATATATATATATTATTATATATATATATATATATATATATATATATATGATATATATATATATATATGGAATACTATGGATATAAGTATGTATGTCTGTGTGTGTGTAACTATGTACGTATAAATTTATCTAATACCTTATTTTGAATTCTTCCATTACAAAATTCCTTTTTTTTTGCCGTACATGAGTTTATTATTCATCTGAAAGACGTGGCCGTTGCAGTTTAGTGCCATGTAAATTAAAGGAGACCATTTTGATATCGGCTCTCTCTCTCTCTCTCTCTCTCTCTCTCTCTCTCTCTCTCTCTCTCTCTCTCTCTCTCTCTCTCTCTCTCTCTCTCTAGTTCTAAGAGAGCCTACCTATATTTCAGAGGAGCCTCAAGTTTCCTTTGTTTTATCTTTGTCTTCAATATTTCCAGAAAAGATCAGCTCTTGCAAAACTCGCTTTCACAGACTTCGGAGATCCGCTTTAAGTCCTGACCATTTGGGGCCTCCCTATTGACCCAGTCATGGTAGGAAGAGCAGTTATACTTTGCGAGTTATTAGTTTGTTTATAATGTATCTGATCCGTAGTCTTCACATAATTTGACTTACATATTCCCTTTTTATTTATATTGTTTTACTCATTGATCTCGAATTGACTTTTAATTGTTGTTGTAAATAGACTTGCATCATAATTGCATTAGATTCTAAGAGCTTGTGTATAGAAAAAAAATAACGATTTTTATGTATTTGATGATTCCAGAATTTTAGCCATTAAAGCTTGTTATTCAATACCATCACGTTTTACCAAAAACAATGAAGTATAGGTAATACCAGAAAAGTTGATGAAGGTTGCTATCATTTTTCATATTACCTTTGGCGAGCGGTGATCGAATAGAAATCTCAAATCGTGTTGATAATAGAAACGATTAAAGCTTAATTGATGTGAGACACATATCCTGAAGAAGTCTTCCTCAGTTCCCTCTCACTGGTCTTGGTGGAGTGGTACTTAACCTGACATCAATGGTCCGTGTTCACGGTGCTGTTATATTGCTTGTTGAAGTTTAATTGGTAGAAAATAATTATCGTCTTTGTTGCTTCTGAGAGATTTGCTTCTCAGCGGAAAAATACGATTTGAATTTGATTTATTTAGGTTGTTTAGCCTCCGTTTCCATAAAGATTCTAAACAAAAACTTCCCCCGTAGTATTTGGCCAAGGTTCAAGTGTTATAAATGATTCTGGAAGAATGTTAGACGACTTTTTTTTTTAAGTTGGAATATGTTACAATGAAAAGATCCCTACTGTAGACGGTTGTTTTATGTCGCAATCCGATGAGGAGAGCTAATTATGGTGTGTTCATATGTCAGTCGTCACTTCCTTAGTAGATTAGTCAGGCTCTATTACAGAAATCAGATATTTTTAGTAATTCATTATTGAATATGAAATACGTTAGATTTTAAGCATATGTCGAAATCTGTAACAATATTCTTGAAATGTAATTATTCATATCGCTTCTATTGTTACTCTTGTAACAATAGAAAGTCAGTCTTTGGTTTAGTCTGAAATTCATCAGACATAATGGTTAGCGCGAAAACCTATAAACAATTTTATGAATATATGACTTTACAAGTTAGATATCTCTTATTGGCGCTTGTAAGCGGGTTATCGTTCCCAGGAATCAGCCGTAGTTGATCCAAAAAAAGTCATGTATGTGCTTTCCTTTTCCTGAGATTACATTTGATTCATGGTGGGGCAAATCTTAAAATTTGCTTTTAAAGATTCCACTTGATATGGCAATTGGTGTTAATAAAATTTCCCTCACCTTTCCTATCAAAATGGATCAAGAAACTCGCTACTAGCAACATATTCTCTCTCTCTCTCTCTCTCTCTCGTCTCTCCTCTCTTCTGTCGCATCTCCTCTCCCTCATCTGGTCCTCTCTCTCTCTCTCTTTAAGACATTGACTGGTGTTATAGGAAAGTGTGGCGTGTCGACTCTTTCTAAATAAACAGTAGTATCATATCAGGTCCAGTATTAAGGCAGCTTATGGGTATTTTGCTGCTTCTATATAATATTAGAACAGTGTTGGAAATGAATTACCTTCTTGTGACGACACTGATTAATTATTAGAATAACGGATATATTTTTTGTTACATTCTCGGATATAAATTACTTGGTTCTTCATAACTGTATTGCCTGTTTAAGAATTTTTTTTTCTTGTTGTTGGATTAAGCTGGCCCTATGTCATCGTAGGGTTATGTTCTTAGGGTAGCCTCAGAGAGAGAGAGAGAGAGAGAGAGAGAGAGAGAGAGAGAGAGAGAGAGAGAGAGAGAGAGTTTAGTTAAAGAAATTTTGCCTATGGACATATGACATTCACTGGACTAGGAGTGGAGGTTTTGTGAATGGAAGTTCAAACCGTAAGATGGTTGCTGTACGGGTGCTTCGTTCAGTTATTAATTAATTGAGTATGTAGTTGATTTATTTATTGGAACAAGTATATAAAAAATCTATAAATATTTTATTCCAGTTTTAAATGAACTGGCCACATTATTTATATAATACGCCTTTTCCATCGAAAGAGGTGGATGAAACAAAATGCATACAAGACAGTCGTCATTACTGGTAATTACCCGAGTCATTATGTTAATCAAGAGAGGTGTCATGCCAGCGAACACGAGAACAGAGGACGAAAGAGGAGTAAAAATGAGGTTGGAGGAATGTTTTGGGAAGTGTGTCATGTGAACGACATTACGGTAGCAACATCCGGGGTCGTACAGTCACCCTCCGCAACCCCTTCTTCCTTGGTAATCACGACAACTTCACCCATCCAACCCCAGCCCCCGTCCTGCCACCTGCCCCGTTGGCGACGACTCTTACCAGCAGTTTCTGTAGACCCACACGACAATACCCCCTCTGACTCTGATCTCTTTCACGCCCACTTTTGTTTTCCTTCACCTTTCGCCACCAGCACCTTCCTGCGAGAACTGTTCACGGTTCTGTTTGTCGTATTTGGGTAAAAGTTGCTGAAATGGAGGCCTTTTCTGACTGAGAGTTCGTTGTAAAGGTGCACTAACAGGTTTGCAGACATGAATCTGCAGTATCAGGTTTATAGAACATAATCAAGCAATAGCTGATTTATTAGACACAAAAGTGATCTAACTGATTTATAGTGATGATGATGCACTTTTAATTTATGTGGAGATATAATGATACAAGTAAGTTGACAGTTATGTAATGATGCAATAACAAAGTTAGACACGCAAACCTTAACAAATATTATGGAGATGTGAAGATGTTCTGAAGATTTAGATATGGATAAAGATGCATTTACAGATTTACATATACATATGGAGATAAACTAAGAGATTTATTTAGACATATACACTCTTGTGCTCTAATGGGTCTCTCGAGAGACATGACATGCTTTTCTTCATTTATAAAGACATCTAAATATACACTGCCAATTATATATATAGAAAGAAGCAGAAATGCGCCAATAGGTTTATAGATAGTAAAAGATGCGCCAGCAGATTCTCTCTCTCTCTCTCTCTCTCTCTCTCTCTCTCTCTAATATACATGTATACATATGTGAAATATATATAGGTATATGTGTATGTATGTATGTATTTATATATATATATATATATATATATATATATATATATAATGCCTATTATATATGTACATATATACACACACGCACAATGAGTTGAAGTTCACAGCAGCTTGACTGTTAAAGGTTATCTTCTTAATTCTCTAAAGGCAACGGAAGGCTCCTCTGTCTTCACTTTAAAGCTGGAAAAGCAGTGGCCCAGTCGTTTTCAAGGTAGTTTATTTTGTATAATCATCTTTATTGCATTTTTACAGTTAAATCGTGGTAATAAAAATTAATGGTAAAATAAAAAAAATGTGAAATTTAAAGTAATATGTACCGATCTAACGAAAATAAAGAAGTACAAGTGCTAAAATATTTTTTATGTTGGTTTAACGCCCAGGTTGTTATCTTTGTTGTTAAAGCCACTTTCACCGATCTCATTAAAATTCCATTACACTCGAACCAAACGATCGGGCGCGCGGTGGAAGCCGCCAGAACTGTCGGCACCTCGATCTTTGCTCCTTTCTGAAGTCGGGAAGTTTACACTTGTCACTCGACTTGACATTTTGTAGGATCATTGTCAAGTCCCCGGGGCCTTTAGCTCCTCTGGAAGCTGTCGTTCCTAACATTACGGTGTCAGACTTTGTCAGTTTCTGCCCTTGAGGTTTGGCTTTGCTTGTTAGCAAGTATTGCAAACGATAAAAAACTGCACATTTTGTAGTGGTGCATAGGCAATGACATTATAATTTCCATGTCAAAGTCTCTATTTTGCAGCGTACCTTGCCTCAAAGAAACAAACAAATACATAAGACATGACCTGTTTTGCCTAGGCAGCGACTTCCATCCGGCGCTACCCAAGTGATTGCGCAACATTTTCGGAGCTAACGCTGAATCTGTCCTTTTAATTAAGACCCCACTTGTCTCCATGGGAGTCAAAATAATGATATCTATCGTTTCAAAGAATATCATTGTTCATCACATCCGCTTATCAACCATCGGTGAACAATAAAAGCAATTCAAAAATATAATACATATGTTTATAAGTAGTTTTGCATGTATGCTCATATAGGATATCATTAAAACCCAAATATTTTTTTGGGGAACTTCTACTGCCTTCAGTATGTCAGCACGAGTTTTTATTGCGAATGACTGAACTGACATTAAATCTGGAAGGCTTAAATTCCATGTATAGGTTAACGTGATACCACCGTTAGGCACTGTGCCAGGGTGTGACACTAACTTGACCTGTGTGCGCCTCAGTGGCGTGACCGGTATGGTGTTGGCGTGCCACCTCGGTGGCCACGAGTTCGATTCTCGGGCATTCCACTGAGGGGTTAGAGATGTGTATTTCTGGTGATAGAAGTTCACTCTCGACGTTGCATGGAACCACCATACAAACAAACAGAAATAACTTCACCTGTCTCATTCTTCATCGCATAAGGGCAACACACCACAGATCAATAATGTACGTGATACCTTTGACATCTGTTCCTTCCTTATTGTGTTTGGGTCACTTGACACATAGGATGACTAAGGTTGGTCTAATGTCTGCAAACTTTAATCCATGAAGGGCTAAAGCTGAAAACTACCGAGCTTTGGGCGGAGTTTTCCTGGGGGCGAATGTCCCTAAAAGATGGAATTTGAAGTTATTTGAACTGTTACAGCTTTTCTGAACTGTTCTTTGATTATGAATTATTGTTTTCAACATTACTGGTGGCGGCGGTGTCGTGTGACTCGTATTGTCCCGTGAAGTCACAGTTCCAAATTGTGATTCACATTATGGTTAGTATCTAAGTTCATATTAATTTGGGCACAGAACCTTTCCATGAAGCTCTCTTAAAAGTCACGAATACCACATTCATTAATTTTCTTTTTATAAACATCAATTATCAGTAAAATAGCAAAAGAACAAACAAGTCATTTGCGTGCAGTTTATTAAAAGTGGCAAAACACTTTTCCCTTCATATTAGTAAGTAAATATTAATGGCAAAGGTTCTCATATTCTCTGATGATTAAAATCTCACTGGGTAATTTGAAGGCAGTTTCGTATTCAAGATATCTTCTTGTAATTGAGGGCCATATTAATTGAACCGAGATGGACTAATTTGTTATTGTAGTTAGCTTCCGTATGCACAGCAAAAGTATCGAATGGAGACATTAATCAACAGCAGTTTGCCTAATTAGGGCTGTTTAAGTTCCTAAGAAATTAACAGAACTCGAAGATTAAAGTAAAGTCAAACAAAGTACACATTTATAGTTCATCTACGAAATATCCCTGGTAGTAACAGAAAACCAAGCACAGCAAAAATCGTTGGAGTCTCTCTCTCTCTCTTTTCCATTCCTTCACGGGCCTGGTGGCCTTCTGCTTTTTCCATTTGGAAAGGTCAGTGAGGAGGATCTCTGTGCAGCAACCAAAGGACTGCAACAGCAGCAGCAGCAGCAGCAGAAGAAGAGGAAGAAAAGGAGAAACAGTCACCGGAAATAACACGCCTGATTCATTGATCCCTCGAACTCCTCGCTAGTCTTAAAGGGAGAAGGAGTTGCAGAACTATGGCTTAGATAGACAGATAAGAGATTGGAAGCTACCCTACACTGCGCTAGGGAAGATTTACATGGTCTAAATTTTTTTCTATCCTGTATGGGCATCCGCGAGCCTGGGCTCAAAGGCCGGTCATTTCGCGTTCTGTCGAAATACTGTGTAATGAAATGTTATAGTAAAACATTGTCTTTTTACGCATAAAATTGTTGAGTGATTGAAGTAACTTTCTCAAATCTTAGAAATGGAGTTAAATCTTCAAGATATTTTTCTTAGTGGTCAGTGCGGTGTGCTTTAACACCGATGGCAGATCTTGGCATCTGAAACTTTAGTCTACTTTGACATTCAAAGAAGGTACACCATTAATCGATATGGGCTGTCTTGAATTTCGGCGGTGTAAGTTGAATCACTCCCCTGTTTAAGCTTTACAGCAGAATTAGATTCTGCTCAGTTCATTAGGCTTTCCCAGACCTAACCGCCTTCACCCTAGGAGGTCCTGGAACTTGGCTGCCTGAACCTCATTAATTCTGGTAAGTTCTCGGCCCCTGCCAAAGACGCATCGCCCTCCCGACTTGCGTTCGTTCAGCCGTTTAAGCATTACAATCCCTTTTTCCAAAGGCGACGAAAAATAGAATTAAATCGATAAAAACCTCCTGTTCATTTTGTCTTAGTTTTCTTAATTAAATTGCAGGTTAAAGGCTCCGTGCTGAGATTGCACACAAACGTTTCCCATGAAGTTTCGGTTGGTTGAAGGAGTCCAGATGCCCACACCGGACATTTTATTCTCTTTGTCTTCTCACAACTCTTTAGCAAGGGGCCGTGCTTTACCAAATGCCCTCTTAATCTACACTGCCCTTTTCTTGTTACAACAGGTTGGGAAAAGGATATAGCAATAGTATTCATGTCATTTTATGACGTTTTTTATGCCCGCAGAAAATGTTCTATCCTAACTGCAATATCTGAGCAAGGAGCGACTTTCGTAAATTTGTCTCCGAAAACGTGATTTTCTTATTGCGTTATCCTTCTGTGCCGTTAATGAAGGACCTCATAACCCTGCCATCACAATATATTGTGCGTTCATAAAATCTGTTTTTCATGAAGGGAATAACAGTTGCTACTGTTAGTGGGAGAATTAAGTTCTCAGCGGAACTTTTGACAGGGCTGGAGCATATTCTTTTTCTTGAGGTTGATAGCAATGAGGAGAAGGTATTGTGTCTCTTTGCTAGCATAATACCGACGATTTAAAGTAAAGTCTGTCGCCTAAGGGACTACGGCAGATGCGATCGTTTTCTCTGTCCCTGGGGTATTACGTCCAGATTTTGTGGTTGAGTTTCCCTTTGCGATTTCATAAAACTCTTTCATGCGCTCGTACTTGTCATGGGAACAATTGAACGCCTACCAAATTCTTTTCTTGTTTCGTAACGGTTTCTGTCCTTTTCGAGTTTGGCGAAAGTTTTCTTTTTTATTTAATTTCTTTAGTTAATTATATTTATTTTATATTATTTTGAAGAAAATCGTTTGTATAATATTTTCAGATGAAAACCCTAGCGTAAGCGAGGTTCTGAGATATAATTTTTGAAGTGCGAAAGAAATGGGTAAAAGTATTATAAAAACACCCAGCAGATTTCTTGAGAGAAATTCATAATAGCGAAGATGGCGGAAAAGTGACTTCCTCAGTGTGAGCAGAATGGCCGGGAGGAATGATTCTCTCTCTCTCTCTCTCTCTCTCTTCTCTCTCTCTCTCTTCTCTCTCTGTTTTCCCACTCCTTTTTTTTCGTCTATAAGTGGCAGTCGTGACGCATTAGGATGAATGGTTTCTCATAGCCGTCTGTCAAAATGTGGACCCGTGCAAGATTTCAGGGGCATCACGCTAACGCACGCGCGCACTCACACTCGTTTGAGACGCTAATGTTGTGGATGTAGACAGTAGTATATATATATATATATATATATATATATATATATATATATATATATATATATATATATATATATATATATACTTTCTCTGCATTTTTCACACTTCTATATGGGTTCGATGTTTCTGTCAGCTTTTTTCAACCTTGCTCGGTCAAATACACACACACTCACACACACACACACACACACACACACACACACACACACACACATATATATATATATATATATTATATATATATATATATATATATATATATATATATAGTATGTATAACTGAATCACGAAAGTTTGGAACGTGATAAATCCATAAATAAAGGTAAAAGCCACGAAGGGAAAAATAAACAACGGAGTTGCTGCAAGATCTTTCAACGTTCAACGTCCTTCACACACACACACACACACACACACACACACACACACACATATATATATATATATATATATATATGTATGTATATTATTATTATTATTATTATTATTATTATTATTATTATTATTTATTATTATTATTATTATTATTAAAAGTTTTTTTATCGAGCATTTTGGTGAAATGGTATCATTTGACAGGTATTGTTTATAGAACACTGTGTACTGAATAAGTATCAATGGGGGATACGACTATTTAACTGTGATCGCTGAATCCAGACCCTGATTCGGTTAGGACTACTGATAAAAATTTTGGGTGGACGAAAGCGAAATATATTTGTCTTTGGATTAATAGTGTTGTGAATAAGTCTTAATCAAAAGGGAACAAATCATGTTTATTGTTCTGATCTTAAATATTTTTCCTCTACTACTACTACTACTACTACTACTACACTACTAACTACTACTACTACTACTAACTAACTACTTAGCTACTACTACTACTACTACTACCTACTACTACTACTAATAATAATAATAATAAAATAATAATACAGTCTACTTTTAATTATAATAATTATAAGGGTTGTAGAAGAAGAGAATAAAATCATGATATCATTTTACGATGCCAGCAACATTGTGCCTTGCAATAGAACTGTAAGTGACTCGTCTACCAAAGGGGAGATTGCAATTGCATTTCTCTCAAAAGAAACTAAAGGAAATACGATTGAGAAAGGAAGGACACGACGCGTGAACTCTGTGTCCTTCTCCCATTTCGGTAATGGAGTTCCTGTGACGCTCTGCTGCAGAGCAAGAATGGTTCTTCGATGAGTGAGATAAGGGGAGGAGATGAGGATAATGAAATGACGATAAGAGGAGATTGAAACAGTTGATTAATATGTCTGAATTTCTCTTAGGGGCTCTCAACATATTTATTGGTCCTAATTGCGCTTTATGAATAGCTGATAATGGAAATAGTTTTTTTTAATAGGTGTCTGTGAGCCCATGGTAATATAGTAGGAACATCGTGTATTACGTGATATTGGATATACGTTGGACAGCTAAAGCACTCATATTTCGATGTAAATGTTTGTTGTAGCTCCACTGAAATGAGAGGCTTTCATGTACGAAAGGTAAGTGGAGCAGTGAAACTTGCCCGAAGATGCTACGGAATGAATTTAATCCAGATTTCTTTTTTCCTAACCACTACAAAATCATCATCGTCATACTGAACAGTTTAAGATATTTTCAAATCCCGAGCTTTTGTGATAAGCATATTTTTTTCTGTTTTCGTGGCTCATGGTTGGCTGGCTATGGTTCTCGGTTTGGCCTTTGTCGGTAAATTTTTACTTAATG
Organism: Macrobrachium nipponense; assembly: GCF_015104395.2. Lineage (NCBI taxonomy): Eukaryota > Metazoa > Arthropoda > Malacostraca > Decapoda > Palaemonidae > Macrobrachium > Macrobrachium nipponense. The sequence goes on along the minus strand of NC_087204.1, from coordinate 48,884,396 downwards.
CTGTCTCTGATTAAATTCCCATCCTTTCATCATAGTGGAACGTGTGTATTCATAGTGTGTCATTTTCTAGGGTAAAAACATTGAATATAAATAAAAGAACGATTTCAGAGAAGTTTTTTGCTTATTTACTGATTTATTTTTGAGAGGGTAGACATATTCTCAAGGTATAATCCTCTGCTTTTGAAAATTCTTGTAGCTTGAGAGAGAGAGAGAGAGAGAG
>NC_087204.1:48821676-48879176 GCF_015104395.2 Macrobrachium nipponense | reverse complement strand
AACGCGATAAGTGGAGAACTCAGATCACGAGTTGAAATTTTGAGGCTGCTCTTACAGCTTCAAGAATCAAATGTCTGTTTGCTGTTAACCTAGGCCTTAGGCCTTCTATACGCTGTCATTTGTGTATATATATATATATATATATGTGTGTGTGTGTGTGTGTGTGTATACATGCATGCATGCATACTATACATACATAAATACATGTATATACATACATATATGGAAGAACACAGATATACCATACTCAGTTGTCGCTGCATCAAAAAATTTTCACTTGTATAACATACCTGCTTCGGCCATGATGCCACCATTTGCAATTGTGTTTTTCATCTAATTGGAAAAAGTAAGAGAGATCCTTTGTGACATTTTTGTCGAGATTGGCTTCCTCTGTCCCTCATCGCTTGGGCACGACAGTGGATATGGTATGTGAGAGGAGGAGCAGATGGAATTCTTTCACCCATGATGCGTAGATAAGGTAACAACTTTAAATGATGTTGCAATCGTTAAGTTTTTATCTGGAAAGATTTATTAGTAGAATCTCGCCCTGTCTTCCTTTCTTTCTGGTATGAATTTGAAGTCTGAGAATTCTAAAAAAAATCCATTTGGTTAAAACATCTCTAAAGGTACGATGCTCCCTTCATTTTAAGAGACTGAAGTATGCCAGAATTTGTTCATAAACCTTCTCATAAAATGATCTTAATTGCATCTGCATAATTTAGTAAGCCAACTGCATTAAGAATGAATATTCATTGTTGAGGGAATAGAAGAGAGGGAAGTTGAGACTGCCAGAGAGAATTTCAGATTTATGATGAAGAACAATGTTTGAACTGTCTCGCTTTCATACACGTCAAATGAAAGGACCTTTTTTATGTTGGTTATAGACTAGACGTAGACATCCACTCTTATCAATGTACAGACAGGCAAGTATATATTATACATATACACACACACATATATATATGTATATATATATATATATATATATGTATATGTATATATATATATATATATATATATATATATATATATGTAATCGTAATAGCCACAATGCCCTCTTAACTTCTAAAATTCTTTGCTCATTTTTGGATACACTTGTCGCTACAAAGCTTTGAGATCCAACTTCAAAGAAATATGAAGAAATCATGATGTCCGGTAGTGGGAAACGAACCCGCTACTGGATATCTTAACTTCTTCATATTTCTTTGAAGTTGGATCTCAAGGCTTCCAGTGACAAGCGTATCCAAAAAAGAGCAATGAATTTTAGAAGTTAAGTGGGTGTGGGCTATTACAATTACATATGTATCTGGTAAAAATGACCAGTATATTCTACACACACAAAAACCCCACAGACACACAGACACACACACACAAACACACATACACATACATACACACATATATATATATATATATATATAATATATAAGTATATATATATAGTATATATTATATGTATAGTATATATATATATATATATATATATATATATATATATATGTATATATATAAATATATATAAATATATATATATATATATATATATATATATATATATATATATGTGAACATGTATATAAACTATAATCTCTAATTTTCCCTAATAAGAATGCCTATATGAGCTCATCTCAGTATTTTGGAAAAGTTTATTAACCCCATTTTTTTTTTTTTTTTTTTACGCGGCCTCGACTCACCATGGTAGAATAACTGCAGATTTCCAAGATTATTTCATCTTGTTTGGGTATCAAATCAATCCTCTATGGGCATCATTTGAATGCTGTCTTCAGCCAACGTGGGATGCATGAATGAGTGTTGTAGCGCTTAACTCACATTTGTTAGGGAACCAGCTTCTGTTGAAGTTAAGAAAAAGGTCTTGATGATAGCAGCGTCATCCCTCAAGATTTTCTGAGGAACCATAAGGCTGCACGCTTCCGCGGCCACCGTCATCACTATTCAAAAGATTTATTTATAGCATATCTATAAATACTTATCTTTATTTGTAAGGCTGGAAATCTATGGTTTCAGATTACCTGAATTGATTTTGACAAGGGTAAAGTTTCCTGCTGATTTTATACTGGTAGTCAAAGTCAGAGTCTTCATAACTACTCATTTGAGACTTGTCAATATTTTGAAATCATGTTTCTCACTACAAAAATGATCTCTCTATCTGTGGGACTATTCAAGGCTCCCGTGTGGGTTCCTAAATCACTTGTTATGACGTTAGACACTGGTCTGCTTCTCCCGCTCTCGATCTTAGACGTCTATGTGGCTCTTACTGTGTGTGTAAGTGGATGTAGCTAATAAGCAAAATCGATTGCCTATAATGAACTGCAAAGGAGGAAACTCTCTCTCTCTCTCTCTCTCTCTCTCTCTCTCTCTCTCTCTCTCTCTCTTCGCTGTACGTGTCTTGTACTCGTGACTCATCCGGGTAAGAAACGGGATAGAGGGGAAGAATCAAGAGAAAAGACAGCCTCCTCCGTAGATTTCATGCAAGGAGTTGTAGCGATCGTTCGAGTCATTTCCATCGATCAAGGCCTTTTTAGGGTCACCCGGAGGAGGAAAATCAACTTTTGTGTGTGTGTGTGTGTGTGTGCAGGAGAAAGGAATGATATAAATGTAGCTTTATTTTTATTCATAGATATGCGTATATGCATATAGTATATTGCTTTATATATATACGTACATGCATACATACCTATGTACATATATATACATACGTAATATCTCTCTCTCTCTCTCTCTCTCTCTCTTCTCTCTCTCTCTATATATATATATATATATATATATATATATATATATATATATATATAGAGAGAGAAGAGATGACGAGAGAGAGACGAGAGAGAGAGAGAGAGAGAGTTGACTTCAGAAGATGTAACCCTATGTCCATGCTCTGCCTGATCAGATGTGTAAAGCCTTATCTGCTGACGGCGTTTGGCACTCCATGCTTATTATGCATCCAAGTTGCTTAATATATATATATATATATATTATATATATATATATATATATATATATATATATATATATATTATACATACACATATATGAGAGAGAGAGAGAGAGAGAGAGAGAGAGAGAGAGAGAGAGAGTGACATAAACAGGGTACGTTGAGCTGATAGCACCGTACTGTTTTATTGGAATTCTCAGCTTCATTACAGCCCTCTGGAATGGGATACGGAAGAGAAAAAAGGGGGTTGAGAGTTGTTAGGAGGTAGGGCGGAAGGGGAGCCGGGGGTGGAGGTCCTCACCGTGAATACGTCGGGGTGGTAAAATGGGTTGAATTGTAGTCGGCCGTTTGACTTTGATGGATATAGGTTGTTGCCTTCTAGCCAAGGAAGTCGAGACTGAGCTGAATGGAGAATAGTTCTTTTGTTTTTGTTTTGTATTTTCGCCGCTGGAATGTTTATGTTCCTATACATATGGAATAAGTTAGCAAACGATGTCCACTGTGATGTAGACGTTTTTATTTTCATATTTTAAAGAGCTTTTGAATACATCAAGTATTATTGTGCAGTCAGATGTCTGTACGTCTCACAGGTCTCATGACTTATCTGATACATATATGCTGATGGTTCTGATATCACTGTATAACTATTTTTTTAATTTAAAGTAGAGATAATAATAAATTAAGAATTTTTATGTTAAAAAAGGTTATTTATATTTTATATCCTCGTGTTATTACGGTATTAATGAGATTGCAGTGCTGTTTGATATGTAAATTTCAGGACTACCTCGATGCTGTAATACTGGAAATGTAGAAGCGATGGCCCCAACGTTTATTTGGCTATAAATTATCCTATTAACCTGTGTAGGCCTATGGAGATAGGATGGCTGAATCTTGCTCGAGGCCTAACGAGAGTTCTTCAGATCCCGTTTGTATTTAGACGGCCCCGTAGGAACCTCATTTCATAGGCCGTTGAAAGGATATAAATAAAAGTATAAAATCTGAATATTGAAGTGTGGCCATCGTGTCTTAGGAATTATAGTTGCAGAGGTCTATTTCGTAATCTGGTTTGTTCAAAGACTGTATTTTATATAGATCGATGTGATAGGCAGATAAATTAAAGCGTAAGCCAATCACTTATTTTAAAAGAAATAAATATATTGTACGGATGTTCATTTATATATAAAGTAACGAAATTCAGTCAAAAACTGTGGTTTTGAGTACAGCGACTAACTATAAATTGGAATGAAAAGAGCATAAGATGGTACAGAGAGCTTCTTCTACTCGAATGATGTCCTGCGAGACGACATCGTACTGATCTGGTGAGTCGTAGTGTATGAATATTACTGCGTTTTCACAGATATTCTAAATTGTGTCATTGAAAGACCTCTTTACGATGTTTTAGCGCTTAGCGGAATACAGCTTCTCATTTACATATATAGTACCATCCATGCACACAACCAAAAGAAAAATAAAAGAAATGCTGTATTGATTAAAAAAAATGAAATGTGTGACCCTGGCTGTTTTAAACATTCTTTACAGGTCTCCGCTGTCAACGTAGTAGGGGACTTCACACACACACACACACAAACACACACACACACACACACGCACAGAGAGAGAGAGAGAGAGAGAGAGAGAGAGAGAGAGAGAGAGAGAGAGAGAGAGTTCCCTTTTTCCCAAATTAACAATTTTCAAACACGTTTTTTATAAGCTAAATAATAACAAGCTAGTTTAAAAATATAATAAACAATTGATTAAAACCTTTTACATGATTTCGTATTTGATTTTGGGTATACGCGGGTCAGTATGTGCATTTCTTGATGATTGTTGCCAGTTACAGTTAAAAATTATCCTGCATAAAAGTTTAAAGTGAAAGGTCGTTGAACACAAAGACGCTTTACACACTAAGGCTTGAGGAGAGAAACATTTATAAGGATTTTTTTTAGAACTATGCTAAGTCAGACTAAGCTTACTTGGCAGGAATCACCTTTGAAGATATGATCGAGTTGGAAAAGATCCTTACATTGTATACAATTTTATTAAGAAACTCTGCTTCATAAAAGAAAAAAAGAAACTTAGCATAGTAATCAAAAGGGCACTGAATTTCGAATACCTCCAATTTCGTTTAGGTCGACGATCTGGTCAGTTGTCCCTAACCATGTTGATAAGTGTGGAGTGAATTCAGACAAAGTTTCCCCCATATCAGATTAACTTGTTCCTTCTTTGTAACAACAATGTTACTCAGATTATTTTTTTACATTCAAGAGTTGACGGCACGCTTACAGAAGGCGCCAGGATGCGTTTTTTAGTGGATGACAGACAGGTGCACGCATAAACGTATATAAAACCCAAAAACATCAGACAAAGTTGTTTGACTATAACTAGAATGATGTTTTTTTTTATCAATTTTGGAACTGCTAAGTGCTCTAGGCAAATTATGCTCAACATCTTAAATTATGTATTAAGTTTTCCTTTCGACTTCCAGAGTAGCTCATTTACTTTTTTATGAATTTGCAGAAATAGAAAAGAATACTACACTTTCTAGATCAAAGACATACATCCCTCAATACTTTTTTTAATCATTATGGTAAACTTAGTTAGGTAGGCTACTACTACTACTAAATATATCAATAAAGTAAAAACTGTAGCAATATATAAAATTCTGACGAAACGTCAAAGGTTTTTGTGAATAACCTAAGCGGAGGACAGAAGGGAGTGGCTCTGTTTTTTTTTTTTCTTTGAAGCCGTGATGGAAGTGCTGCCGGGTATCTTAATCAAGGGGCGTCGTCCCGTGATCCTTTTTGTTTTCTTCTTGGCCTTAATGGCGCGCGTTGCACGAACTTTGAGGAGCTCCCTTGACTTACGGATTGTTCTTCGTTACTCATGCATTAGTCAGCAAGGTGTTTGGGAATACCGGACGGTTGTACATGTCTTCTGTGACCCTGCCAGCCAGCCGGTATTGGAACCTGGTTGGCAGGTTGAGAGAGGAAGACCGCTAATCACTGAATACTCGTAGAGGGCTTTTTCTTGTTCTTTTTTAAAGTTTCGTTGGGTGAACTGTCAGAATTCCCCTGCATGAAAGTCTGATTTATTTATGTGTTTTCTTTTACTTTTTATGTGATTGACACTTGTTCCATTGGGATGGGATGTCTGCCGGTTGAGCAAATTGACCTGTCTTTCTAGGTTTACTTGATCCTCTGTGTGTTGTGTATGTGTGCTTTATTATCAAAGTATCAGATAAAAGTTGAAAAAATACCCAATTTTCCCTACCTTATTCATGATTGATTTGATAATTTGAATATGCGTCACACAGCCGATACCAATCGGAGACAACATAAATTATCTTCTGGAGGTTGATGTTCTGGTTAATTTTTTGTTTGACGTGTTTTCCTTTCAAGGATCTATTGCTGTTAAGTATCATGTTCCTTTATTTCATTGTGGAAATAGCAGGTTGTTGTATACGATTTAGTAAGGTTGCCCAGAGAGTACTATAGTGAAAACTACTCGATATCTATCTACTTTTGCTTCTCGCTTATTATGTTCATTTATACTACTGATATTACCACTGCTACTTCTAAAGTAAGTTTGTTCTTTATTTCCCTATTGATTTACATAATGGGCTTCTTTAATTGTTGGATCCCTTGGGCTTGTAGCACCCTGCTTTTCCAACTGTGATTGCAGTTTGACTGGGTATAATAATAATAAGAATAATAGTGATATGATTACTTGTACCATTGTTCCCTTGGACGAATCCCGAGAACACTCCGCTTCCTATTTCTTGTCGAACACCTTCCAGCTGGGAAATTGGACAGATGAAAGAGATGGAGAAAAGAGTTCGGGCAAATTTTTCCCCACTTCCTGTGAACGGTTCGAGTTTTGCAAAATTCGCCTCCTTCCAGAATATTGAGCATTCTGTCAGCAACTGATTTTCTGCTACGCATGTTGATATCTTGTTCTTCTATTTGAAAAAAACAAGGTTTTAATAGTTTTATTCCTGTCATTGTGATCGTTATGCCTTAATGGGGTGAATATGCGTATTATTCTTGTTGTGATTATTTCCAACAAAGAAAGAATAAAGACTCAAGGAGACAAGGAATGCAAGCTTCTGACGGAGAATCGAATAACAGTTAAGTTAACTGTTTGAGCGACTCATCCAGGGTGTAGATGTACTTGGAGGATTTGCATAAAAACTCTTGCCGTGGCAACAACTGGTGGTTGTTGCCTGGTAAAATTCATATTACCCAAAACACATCGACATCCATTTCAAAATCCTCGTATAACCGGTAGGTGCTGAGTCATATAGTTAAAAATGTCGGATTAGAGTTGATTGTTTTTCTATTTTGTTTTCGCAATAAATATTGCTTTATCTTGCGTTACTAAAAACTATTAAATCCACGTTTTATACTTATTTTTCGTGTGACTTAAGAGTATTTTATTTTTGTACTGTTCATTGTTTAAGATCGATCATGCTCAAGTAATAAGATTTTGTATTTAGTTCATATATAGTATATGAAAGCTTACAATGTCTTCATTAAATAAGTTTGAATTACTAATAGTATTGTGTTTAGCGTTTTTTGTTTACAGTAGAACACTTGTCTTACGAGGTACATAAATGGAAAATCACATGAAAGATAAAGTGAAATAAATTCTAGGATTTTTCTGTGGCAAGTTCTTGCTAACTTCAGATTGAAAGCATTGAAACTTTTCTACTTCAAAATTTCATTTTCAGTGATCACAGAAATTAACTGAAAACTGATATAACCATAACTTTTACTATAATTATTACATATAAATATGACTAAATATTGCCATCGGTATCGGTCGACGAATTTGGTCTTAAAAAAAAAGCGTTCGTTGCGTCATTTTCTCCCATGAACGAAAGTTGTAGTTGTAAAGGATAACGATGATTGACTAATTTGTTGCTTTGTTTTTCAATATACTTAAGGAATATCTCCTGTGGACGGTCCAGAGTAATGGTTAGAAAATAAACAAAGCAAGAAACTATAGTTTAATCCCAAGGAGGAAAACTGACTCGGGGTCGTTGAGCGAAAAATCAAGACACAAGTTAAGTGTTTCTACGACAAATAAATGTGTGAAATTGTGAGTAGCCTTTACTTCATGGTGGTTCTCATGTCCACCTATTAAGCAACGACAGATAAAAATATAGAGGAACAAAATAGCAGATAGAAAGTTCCATAGAAATCAAATTGGTAAACGCTCGCCTTAACGAGATCCGCGCCATATCTAGAAATAATTGGAATGCAGGCAGCCAGACACCCATTAAATAAATATCCTGGAAGCCGAGATTGCGTAAACAAAGCACACAATTAAAATGATTATATCTGTCAGTAAGGTATCAGCGATATGTGGAAAAGAAACGTGTACTGCACCATCTTTCAGTTCCCTGTTTGGCCTTTTTAGCCAGACGATGTGATTTCCTTTTTTAATAGATGGTCAGTTTTGAGTAGAAAGCCATTTCACGAGTGGCCATCGCCGGAATGGCGTCTCTCGTAGTATCTCTTACATCAAACAAAAATCTCCATAACGTTGTAACGAAAAGCTCTCTTGAAATATATTTTTATTTAACGCTTCAGGGTTTGGAAAGCGTTTGTGCGTGCTTTAAAAAATGAAGGAAACTTTTATTGGGGAAAAGTTTCGTTTGTGGAACAAAATCTTTGGTAGATACTGTTGATACTTGCAGTGCAACTGCACATTTAAATTTTTTTTCAATGTTGAAAAATTATCAGAGTAAGTGAGTCAAACTGTATCTTCTCTCAATACTAGTCGGATGATGTAAAGTTGAAATGTCCACACTTGCAAGGTCCCAGAAATATGCACACACATTTCGACTGTGATATCCAAATATATATTTTCCTGCTTAAACTTTGTTGTAATTTAGGGGCTGACTTCAGAAGGTACTACCTTCGGTTTTCAGCCAAGTGTCTGGGACGACCTTGCTAGCTTCGTGCCATTTTCCAAATTGCTCATTGCCCGCGACCCACAAAAGTCGAGTGACTAATGGTTTATAATTCAGTGCACTGGTCAAGAGAAGTACTGTGAGGTTCAGCTGTAATGTAACTTGCTTACATTGTGTGTGTGTGAATATATATATATATATATATTATGATATATTAATATATATATATATATAGATATCTTATTAATATAAATATTACTATATTATATATATAATAATATAATAATATATAATGTGTGTGTGTGTGTGTGTGTGTATGTGTGTGTGTGTGTGTGTCTGTACTAATAAACACACCTACTTGTACTTCGGAGTCCTCGTATAACCAACAAATGATGAATCATATAGTATAAAATGTCGGATTCAATTTGATTGTCGTCATATTTTGTTTTTGAATTACGGCGATAAATATTATTCATTTTATTTTGTGGTATGAGAAAGTGACTGGATTTGCGTTTTGTACATACATTTTGTTTTGCTTAAAGACATTTCTTTACTTGGATTGTTTATGTTTGGTAAGGTCATTTCGATAAATCAGGCTAAAATGTTAAGGTTAAATTTATATTTACCCTTCTCAGCTTAGTCGCCGGACCTTTTCATATATTTTCTCTTTATCTCATCCGAATAGCATTTGCTCTCTGTCTGTCTCTGTGTGTGTGTGTGCTGTGGCTGGTATTAATTTTCACTTAGTTACTTCTAAACGTTTTCCGCTTCTCATGCTATCCATATTTACTCAATTATGGAGTTCCGCTAATTGAACTTGAAACGTCTCAACAACAAGTGACTAGGGCCTACCCCCCCCCCCCTCCACCTCCCCCCCCCCCCCTCTCTCTCTCTCTCTCTCTCTCTCTCTCTCTCTCTCTCTCTCTCTCTCTCTCTCTCTCTCGTTAGTTGGAAAAGTATCCTTAGTTATTAATATTATTTCTGTTATATAAACGAACCAAGCATATAACTGTGCTGTCTGAATTCGTTTAAAACGAAAACAAGTTCTGTGACTGTAATTGCTGTATGGGGAGTGCGAAACTCATTAGCCTTTGGCACTGTAAACAATCCCCGGATATTTTGGTTTCCCAGAGAGAGAGAGAGAGAGAGAGAGAGAGAGAGAGAGAGAGAGAGAGAGATTTTATCCATATTTTATACTGTATATGTGTGCGTCTGTAGCGTTAAGTCTAGTTGTGCTTTCAACAGGAAAGCAGGTTATAGATTGTATTTGAGGGCAGTGTTTGTGCATGTGAGAGAGAGAGAGAGAGAGAGAGAGAGAGAGAGGCGGTGCAGCAATAACTCAGGCCGCTCAACTTGAACAATGGATGCAAAGGGAGCATTTAAGCCTGGGAGGCTTTTGGGGTGGAAGTTGCAAGTGACAAGGCGCTCCTGTCTGTGCACGTTTTAGAAAGTTTCCCTTTTCCATATGCAAATCGTGGGAGAGTTGAACGAGATCGTCGGGCCTTCGCTTGCAAAGGAGCAGCTCGCCCGACTGATTGACGACTCCTGTTTCAATTGTCGTTTGTTGGGATATGGGTTGTTGTGTCCGTGTTTGTGTTTTGGTTGCTGTTTGTTACTGGATGGCGGGATTTGTTGCTGAATAACTGGATTTTCTTCTCTCTCTCTCTCTCTCTCTCTCTCTCTCTCTCTCTCTCTCTCTCTCTCCCCTCTATTTTAATTGCATTTCATTGTTCATTCTCTTATTCGTATGGACCAGATTGATTTATTATTAGTTATTTTTTTGTTTATGTATAAATAACCATATTTAGTTTTTTTTGTATATTTTGCTGTTATTGCCAATTACATTTTTTTTCACGTTTCACAGTAATTTTTTTAAATTGTTTGCTAGGACTTTCAAAGATTAATGTTTATAACAATAATGCTAAAGTTAAAAGCTTGTTATTTACTTCGTACACACTCACCGATGTTTCTATGACTCATATATGAGGAACATTCCTTGTCATGAAGCGAGCGTCATTATTCTAGAGCATTGAAAATGCGAGTTGTTTTATGAAGGGACTTTGAAAGCTTCTAAATTGTTCGACACACGCGATCAGCTGCATGGTTTTAACATGTAATGGGAGAAATGTTCCTGTACGAGGCTTAACTTCCAGTTATTGACCTTATCGAACAAATGAATGGAAAGATCGACAACTTCAGGTTAATGATTTTGAATGCTTGTTTAAAGTTTTTTTGTTTTGTTTTGTTTTTTTAAGTGGGTGGTGTGAGTGGGGGGGTCTTCCATTGAAAGACTGTTATATCACCTGTCTTATTCTGTCGATATTAAGTGTCCTTAAAGTCGTAATGTGTCTGAAAGGACTTTTTTTTAAAATAACTTTTGAATGTATTTTGTAAAGATTTGTTTCATCAAATATTTTGCCCTGTCGATGGTCTTTTAGGACGTAGTGCTTCTGGATTTGATATGGTGTCTTAATTTATAGTCACAAATTATTTCAGCATTTAGTTTGTGTTTGTGATTCTGCATAAAAGACAGATTTCATGGTTAAACATTTCGTCTTTGTGAGTCGTTAATGTTGCTGATATCGACTTATTTTGGAAGCAAAATTCACGACGTGGAATAAGTATCATCTTCAAATTAAAATCCATTTTGTGATTAGTTCTTTTGCATTATTATTATTATTATTACTTTTCGTCGTTGTTGTTATGGTTTGCGCAATTCTTTAGCTTGTTCTCACGTTGTTTGCTTGTTTCTCTTTTATCCTGATTTTCTTTCTTGTTGTCCCGAACCTCATTGCGTTTGTAAGACAGCATCTATTTACTCCTCGAATGATATCATTAAACTTCCTTTGGGACGTTCTTCGGTGTCCTTTTTGTGTATAGGAAGTTATCACGTTTAATGATCTATCCGTTTAACAAAGGCAGCACTACACAAATCGCCTTCATGGTAATCGTTCTTAACGTACCAAACATGTCACTTCACAAGCATCTCACGCGATTGATGGTGGCACTGACAGCTGTTAATGCATATTGGCAATGTCTGGCTTTACTTCTGACGAGTCTCAGGGGAGTCCTTATGTGAGAGGGAATGGAGGCGCATCGCCGACGGCGGCGCTGCCGGTGGAATTGGCTGTGGGAAGAGATCATGATCGTGTGGGTTTACGGGCTTTGTGGTCGAGCTCTCGCTCTCTTGCTCCCTCGGCGCCTGAAGAAGTGAGTGTCGGGAGGAAAGAGGTTTCCCATTTGCTTCTCGCTCGTCCGCTCTGCCTCTCTCTTGGTTTTCACTTCTTCTCTCGTGCTTCTGCTTTGCCTTGTCTTGACATTTTATTTGCATTTAATGCATCATTTTATATGCCGCGTTTGACGTTGTGGAGTCCTGTCTTGCATTTTTGCACATGGGATTTAGGATATTGAAGGGGTCATTTCTGGCATTTTTTGTAAGGCAGATTCGTGTGAGCCTCATTTTCTGTTTTTAATTTTTTTATGTCACCCATGCAAGGTTTTATGAACAAAATCCTTGCGTTTTTTGTAATGCTTCTTCAGTTTTAATTCTCTTGTTCTTTTACTTTACTTTCTTCAGATATTCAAGTTCCTTTCATAAATCCTATAGCCTTATATTATCTTTTTCTCTTGTTATATTCTTTTGCATCTAGCGGGAAGGAATCTTTCGTCTTTTATGCAGGCCAAATGGTCGCCTCTCTCCCACAATGCATGATGGATGTTAAACGAAATTTCCAGCCACTCACGAAAACCGCCCTATTATCCTCCACACCAATCGTTCAGCCAGCGAGCAAGAACACGGACCGGGCGTGTTGTGACGGTTGTCTTACGAACGTGACCAGTCTGCTCACCCGAACAAACAGAAATACCAAATCGTGCTCTTTGTCGACGGAACTCCAGTTGTTCGCCAAGAACCTCGGCAATAATTCATTGTTCGTTAGGAAGTCGCTCAATGAATGAAGTACCCACTATTGGATTAGCGTACTCAACTTTGCCCTGGGCTATTGCCCATTCGTACGTTCTATTCCTGTGCCCAGTTTGGATAGGGTCTAGAAGAAAGAGAAATAGAAATAGTTCATATATGTATATGTATATGTATATGTGTATATATATATATGTATATATTCTTATGTATGTATATATATATAATATATAAATATATATATATATATATATATATATATATATCTATATATATATATATATATATATATACATACACCTCTCAAGTATAAAATGCCCATCAAAACACTCTGGTTTAAAGCTAAGGTACTCATAAGAAAAGAAGATTTCGAAGATTCAGAATTATGATTTAATATGAAGCTTGATCACAAGACTTGCTCAGGTGAAAGATCATGCTACATGTGCTTCCTTGTGCGTACAGCAACAAGCGTTGATCTTGTCTGCTTCAAAATTGCGCATGAAGGAAGTTTTTCCTATCGAGGGGTACATACACGTGAATTATCGAAAGCAATTGAATAATAACGTGATGTATTGGGATTTTATTTCCTATGGTGACAACTTTCACTATGCGGAATACATATTTGATTTAAATATCGTATTTTATCATTATTTTTAGAAACGATATGTAATGTGATTTCCTCTCTCTCTCTCTCTCTCTCTATGGCTACTTTCGGGCTGGCTGCCATACAGTCACGTCACGGGCTATCCACCGAAAGAACAAAAGTATGATTCTCATCATTTCTCATATCATTAGTTCTGCAGTACTGCTTATTGTGTTTCGACGGCGCAGTATTAAGGAATATAATTTATCTGCAGTGCATTCGCGTTGTATAGCACCGCGGTCAATGTATAATAACAACACCTGACAACAATAGAGTGGTTAGCTTTGTGTAGGTATTGAATAAGGGTTTGTTATGTCTTGCCGTTTACCTGTGGAATGATGTCAGATGTCATCAGGAATTGATTTTTAGTTGTATGAATGGCAAGTGCAAACATCCAGACACATGATTGACTCGTTCATTGATTTGCTGTCGCAACTGCAATGGTCACCGTCACCGTGAGTAAATTATTTGTAAATATACTTTAATATCAAACAAGTCTTGATATTCTTACACGCGCATTTTGTTGATTTATACTACTTTATAAAGTATATACACATATATATATATATATATATATATATATATATATTATATATATATATATATATATATATATTATCTTGTTCCATACACCGTAAAAACACCATACAAACAACACAAACAAACAAGATATATATATGTATATATATATATATATATACATATATATATATATATATATATATATATATATATATATATATATATATATATATATATGGTGTGTATGTTTGCCTTTAGATTAATTGTAAAAGTAGCTATAAGACGAGAAATGGGAATTAAACGTTCATTTCTTACGAAGAACAGCAGCTCTAAGTAACTTAAAAATCCAGCCTTGCTTCTATAAAGAGAGGAAATATTCTCTAGTTTTTCAGACCTGAAGACAAAATTAGAAGTTGTTGTAGTTAAAAAGTCCTTTGGCCGACCGGTGTAGCCAATTTGTAGCCGAGAGGATAGTTTATCCGTTCGTATCTTGTTAGTTTATATATATTTGAGAAACGATTTGACGACTCTTGGTATTTTTTATGACTACCAGTACGTAACAGTTGAGAAAGAGAGGGAGGGATTACGAAAGATTTCTCGAAGAAAGGTGAGTTAATACCTCAATGCCTCATCTAGAATAACAACTTGTTTTGAAGTTAATTTCTTCTTAATGCTCCGTCGTTTTATTCACCCAAAATCATTTACCTGCATCATCCGACTTGCTTCTGCTTTTCCCCATTGCTTGGGTGTGGACAAAAGAAAATTCCCCATCTTTCTTACCCTTTTTTTCTACATTATTACCTTTGATTTCGTCCTCTGGGACGGTAGTTGAAAACATGTTTATGCCAAAACGCACAACAGCAATTGGAGGAGAAAGGCCCAGTGCTTCTGACTAGACGCTCAGTTATTAAAAGGTGAACAAAATCTTTCCTTTGTCAGCGTTCAATCTTTTATGAGAACATGAACAAGACATCTCTTACTCTTTATGCATGAATGCATACATATATGCAAGCTACACACACGCACACATATATATACGTTTGATATATATATATATATATATATATCCGTATATATATATATATATATATATTATATATTTCTGACTCCTGATTGTGAGCGAACCTTGGTCTCTCAAGTGAGAGTCCAGGGCATTAGCAATTCTTTCGCGCAGGACTCTCACTTAAAAGACCGGGGTTCGCTCACGACGTGAGTCATAAAATATGAGTATATATAGTATATATAATACATATATATATATATATATAATATATATATATATATATATTTATATATATATAGTATATGTATATGTATGTATATGGCTAGAATATATATTCTGTTAAAACAGTATTCCGTTAAAAAAAGGCTACCTTTATTAGACATATACCATATAAATATATAGTATAATATATATATATATATATATATATATATTATATATATATATATATGTGTGTGTGGTGTGTGTGTGTGTGTGTGTGTGTGTGTGTGTGTGTTTGTGTGTGTGCATCTGTATATGTGTGTTTGTATATGTGTGTGCAATTATTTTGGAAAGTTTATTCTTACCGAGAAATATTGACTTCAGTCCTGAAAATCAATATCACGAGAGTTTGGTGACCTGCTGTTTGCGTCGGCAGTATCACCATTAAAAATTGTAGATGACTCCTGTCATGATGATTGCAGTATAACTGCAGGAAACTTTTAATAGGGGGAAAACATGTATATGGAGTTCTGGTGTTTGTGTATTGACGGAATGATGCTGCTGCATGACTAAACTCGTGACGAGACGGGTTTTTCCTCCATTCAGTAAATCCGCCCGCTTTGGTAGCGATGCTGTTGTACCGCTATATCATTTTTCATATCCACAAGGGCTGTGTAGCCTCTACTGACTGTTTTATTTATGTTTGCGATATTATCGGGCGTTGGTATGAGACCTTTTTTAAACGCTATCACAGAGCAAAGCGAGTGCTTTGTCAGGTCAAAAAGTTATCATTACGTGAAAATGTTTTGTTGAAGGTTGATTCTAAATATATACAGAATAGACCTAAGGAGACATTTGAGCGTTACTTTAGCAAGACTACTGTTTTGACAAAATTTGAATGATCTTAATTGTTAAAAACATTGCTCGTAATGGAAACACTGTTAGGGACCGTTAGGGAACTAATATGTTAAATACAATGGTTTTTTTGCGTTGTCCTATACACAGTACATGGAGTTGGCTATGGTATATATATATATAATATATATATATATATATATATATATATAATGTATATGTGTACGTGTAAGAGTGCGTGTGTGTGTGTGTGTGTGTGGAGAGAGAGAGAGAGAGAGAGAGAGAGAGAGAGAGAGAGAGAGAGAGAGAGAGAGTCTGGTGGTTTTCTTTGAACAACGTACGTTCTAAAGAAAAAGTATGTATGGATGAGTTTTAGTTAAGCCCATAAAGAAACCCACCTGGCTTTTATAGTCTCCGTTTGTTCCAAGGCACGGTAAGTAATAATCAAGTGCTTCATTTTTAATTAAAAAAAAAAGATTAATTGTATATGGATTAACTAAAAAGAACTTGAGAGAACCGCCTCTCTAAATTGGGTTTACATTGGTTAAGATGAAGCAAGTAACCCGGCCAGAAAGTTTAGAAGTCGATTTGGATAGACTTAGGATGTATGTTATATGTATTACTTAATCTCGTATTATCATTATTATTATAATCCAACAAGTCAGAGCAGAGCACATTCATATCTTAACGTGAATGAAAAAGGAAGTTTTCACTAAATAAAGTGCTGTGTATTATATATATATATATATATATATATATATATATATATATATATATATGTATATATATATATATATATATAATTAATTATTGTGTGTGTGTGTGTTGTGTGTGTGTGTGTGTGTGTATATGTGATATATATATATATATATATATATATATATATATATATATATATATATATATATATATGTATATATATATATATATATATATATATATATATATATATATGTATATTTATATATGTATTTACTATATATATATATATATATATATATATATATATATATATATATATATATATATATATATATATAATAGTTTACACATTCTGGTAGCTTCTCAAACGTCCTTCTAAGTATGTGTTAGTGTTAGTACCAGATGTTGAATTGATAATTTTCATGGCGTCTGACACGATACAGAGCTAACTTTACAAATCTCAGAGGAAGTAGATGAATATGGAAAGAAGCAATCAGCAATCAGTCTAGCTCCTAAAGGGGTTATTTTTAGGTATTTATTTTTGCAGATTTGTATACTTAAGACTAATTAAGATAATTTCATATCTTAAATGTGATCAAATTTTATGGAGTGACTAGTCATCTCTTCGTTGTCATGCTTATTGCACGACATTGTAGCCAAAATCTTCGTTTCTATATTGAAAGTAATTAACGCCGTATCTCTGCAGTCAAGAACACGCTGCGCTGAAATGTAACCGAAGGGTTTGTGCCGTTCATGAAAGTAATTACCCGAGTGGATCTCCTTGCTGTCAAGTCAGCCGCCCTAGAAGGCAGGGCGTAAGCGTCCATGCATCCTCGTTAGAATGTCAAGAGGATGAATGTGGCTCTCTTAGATCTAGTGTGGCAGATCGGTGCTGACAGGACATTTGTCGTCGACGAGACCCTTTTACGGCAGCATTGGAGAATCACTGGTTTTCAATATGAGTTTTAAATGGCCGCAGCCGCTCTCCCCTACTCTCTCTCCTGCAGTGTCATCCCCTAATATCAATATTCATCGTCTTGCTTCAACTGCATAGTCTCCCTCCACCAGCCGCCCCCCCCCTCTCTCTCTCTCTCTCTTCTCTCTCTCTCTCTCTCTCTCGTCTCTCTCTCTCTCTCTCTCTCTCTCTCTCTCTCTCCTCTCTCTCCTCTCTTCTCCAGGTGTTTGAGGGCCGAAATGATCACTGAATGTAGTAATTAATTGTCATTCGCCGGTATGTTATCTTTACGTTTTATAACTTGTTATTATTATTATTATTATTATTATTATTATTATTATTATTATTATTATTACATTTTCCAGTAACGAACTCCTCTATTAAAAAATGAAAAGAACCAAGGAGAAAAATAATATTGTATGTGAACCAATAGCGGTCATTTAACATAAGAATATAAACAAAGAACTTAAATGTTATAAATGAAGTTTCTTTTGTAATAAGCATTGTGATGTGAAAAGGAATAGAAAAGTGTTGCTTTCAATATCTTGGTCTATTGTGCAAAACGTGGAAACTGATCATGCTCGGTCAAACGTGTTTGGCATGGACAGCCAAGGGGCAGACATTGTCTAGTTACGCTTGTTGCGATTTGATATACTTGTCAAGGGACTTCAGCCCAAGAGAATTGGCTGTGGAGATAGCACTGGTCCTCTCTCTCTCTCTCTCTCTCTCTCTCTCTCTCTCTCTCTCTCTCTCTCTCCTGATTTAGAAGTATACGGCAGAATTGGCGCGTTTCCTTAAAAATCCGATCCCTTGTAGTGGGTAGCGCCGTCAGTGCACCTCATGTGACGCACTGTAGGCATTACTTAAGGCTCTTTCCAGTGTTCCTTCGGCCTGCAATCCCTTTCATTCCTTTTACTATACCTCCGTTCATAATCTTTCTTTCCACCCTCTGCAAACAATTGATTTACAGTGCAACTGCGAGGTTTACCTACTGTTACACCTTCCAAACCTATATATTCCATTCTGTTGAAAATCCAGAAAAGCCCGGTTCATATAAATGGTGAATTATGTATGTGATTGTTAACTGACTATTGTCGATCGTCGTAGGATGTGTGTGTGGAGAGAGAGAGAGAGAGAGAGAGAGAGAGAGAGAGAGAGAGAGAGAGAGAGAGAGGAAAGCTTGTGTGGTAACTGCTCCAATAGAATGTGCACAATCATATAATTAAAAATGGGAGGCCTCTACGAGGTAATCTTCGCCGAATCGGATTAAACTGTTATCGAAGTTAATCTATCTCTCTCTTATTGTTGTGCCTTTTGCGCAGTTTTCTTTTTTATTATTCACTATGCGATGTAATCTAAACCTCTTCAATCTTTGTCTGGAAATGAAACTGAAATTCTTGCTTGACATATTAATTGACAAAGTTTGAGGCTTTCAAGCTAAGTTCGCACTCCTGCCTACAAGTTACAACTTCCTTTTTTTCCTCTCTTATTTAACAAAGAGCCTACTAGAATAGTCACTTGATGCATTTTGCTAACCCTGAGCTAAAATAAAAAAGTAAAAAAGCTTGAATCGGTTAAAGTGTGACGTGACCACGCAACAAACAGTACCTGTGTTTAGGTAAAACAAACACACAGATATATATACTTCCCCTTCCCCATCCCCCTCCCCTTTGTAACTCAAGTGGTAACAACTTCACTGATTTAGACAAAATGTGGCAAGTGGCCATCATTTGACCCAACTTAGATGATACGGTAGCCTTTCAAACCTGCATCCCCATCCCCTCCCCCAATCCCATACCCCCTTCCTTTTGTAACTTCAGCTGTAACAAATTGACCGATCTAGACAAAATTTGGCACGTGGCCATCATTGGACCCAACTTAAATAATAAGTTAGATTTCGTCTTCCACTTCCCTATCCCCCTTCCCTTTGTAACTAATGTGGTAAACAAACTCTATGGTTTTATCATATCTATGATTAATAATTCTATATTAAAGTTTTGTGTTTATGTCTAGTGGTGGTTGTGTTTAGTGTTATTTAGGGTGTTTCAGTTAAGTTTGGGGTAATTGGGACAGTCACGCAGTAATGTTTGGGCAAAATGGACAGTCACCACAGTAATACCTGGATATAAGTGACAGTCATAAATACTTGGATAAAAGGGACAGTCAGTACATTAATACCTGGGGAACAGTCACCACAGTAATATTAGGATAGAATAAACAGTCACCAAAGTACTGTCTGGAAAAAATAAACAGTCAACACTGTAATAACTGGATAAGAGGGACAGCCAGAAGAAATATCTGGATAAAAGGGCCATTCACCACTGTAATACCTGAATAAAAGGGACTGTCACAACAGTAATACCCGGATAAAAGGGACAGACAGTATACAGTAAGGGATCCCATTCACGCTCAGACCCAGTCTTAAGACTTTTAGAAAAGTGGGCGGAGCGTTGGACGTCGGTACGTGAATGTGGTTAATATTAGTCGGTACAGACTGTCGCACAGATAGATCGTAGCGACTTTTTTTAAATGAGGTATAAAAAGCTCATTCATTGTGAGACACAGTTGTATTATGGTTGAAATACATATCCGTGCGAGAATGAAAGGAGGTTACTTCGACGCAGACCTGCATTTGTCATTTCGGTAATACTCAGTTTCGTCTGCGACACGTGACTTCAAGAGATTCTTTATCTGGGAGAAGTATGGGTTAATAAGTTGTTTTGGTCTGACTGGATTGCTTTATATAAATCACATGTTTATGGAATATGAAATCCAAACATTATTCAGAGAGAAATTGGGAAAATATCGCTCAGATATTCTAATCAACAAGCTAAAGGTTAGATATCCAGATGTTACAGGTGACACTGTCTCCAAGAAAATAAACATTAGAAATGCTTTCCAGGACGATATTCCGAATCCAGGTAAAAATGTAGCAGGGAAAAAAAGTCACAGGAAAAATGTCACAGGAAAATAGTCACATTAAGCTTTCATAGTGAACACCAAAGGTAAATTTTATTCGGTATGTATCCATGTATCCACCTTTGCAAAGGAGTGTTCAGTATAAGCCCGTTGGGGATTACCGTAAAAACATGAACAAAAAAACTGTAAATATCATATAGATAATGACCTCCAAGAAGTATTGTGAATTTTTTCCTGTGACCATATTTCCGGTCACCATAAATTAATGTGACTTTTTTTTCCTGTGGCTTTTTTTTTAGCCACAATTGTGACTTTTGCTGCTACATTTTTTCATGTGACTTTATTAAGGTCTCCAAATATTCCCAAGCCTCTAGGGAAATATCGCCACACTGAACTTTAGGTCCTCATAAGATCTCCCTGTCGCTAAATACCGTAGTGTGGCGGTCAGTCTATACATATATATATTGCCTCATACAAATGTCTGATTTCATGATATAAGGTGCTATCAGTGCCAGTATTTCCTTAAATGTATCCTCGCCCATCCTCAAATAATTGTATCGATCACTCGGATGACATTTGAGTTCTTTGAGGAGGGATGAATGAGAAAACTGTTCTTTTAAGCAACCTGTCTTTTGTCCAACCTCTCTTTCTGTTCTTAGCACGGTTCTTCAATTTGACGCGAATTATAGCACAAATTGCCATAGCTTCCAGTTCGCTGTTGGAGAATACTACCTTGGTCATCACTCTACCACTTCCAGGAAGCAAATGAGAAATTTGCACAGACTGGGTCGTAACGTCAGTGGCCGTGTCATTTCTTTCGACGCTCCTCCCCTATTGACGTGTCTGGGGATAAGTCTGAGTGTGAATGGGGTCCCTAATACCTGGTTATCAGGGTCAGACAAACAGTAATACTTAGTTAACGGGGACAGTCATTACAATAATTCCTGGTTATAGGTGTATGACAGCACAGTAATACTTGGATAAAAGTGACAGTCACCATTGTAATACATAGCTAAAAGGGACAGTCATCACAGTGATACTTGGATGAAAGGGACAGAAGAGCAGTAATATCTGGATAAAAGGGATGGTCATCACTGTAATATCGGGATAACAGGGACTCTCATCACTGTGATAACTGAATAAAAGGGACTGTTACCACAGTAATACTTGGATAAAAGAGACAGAACAGAAATATCTGGTTAAATGCGACAGACAGCACAGCATTACCTGGTTAAAGGTGTCTAACAGCACTGTTATACCTAGATGAAAGGGACAGTCACCACAGTACTAGATAAAAGGGACCTTCACCAGTAATACCTGGATAAAAGGGACAGTCACCAAAGTATTATTTGGAAAAAAAAGGACAGACAGAACAGTAAAACCTGTATAACATGGACAGTCAGCACAGTATTTTTTGGTTAAAAGGACAGTCACCACAGTCATATGTATTAGTTCACTTACAATTGTTCAAAGGGTGGACATTTTCATGAAAAAAGTAGAACTGGCAGTAGGGACCTCAACAGAAATCCATCTCCATCTCCCTTCTCCCTCCCTCCCCTCCCCCTTTCCTTTCCCTCTTCCTTCCCCCTTCCATTTCCGTTTTTCCTCCCCCTACACGTTGACTGACATTCAGAGTTTTCCCGGGCCGGGTTGATCAGCTAATAATTTTATATATACATATATGTATATATAATATACATATGTGTGTGTGCACTTTCTGTATTCACAAATGTTAAAAACAATTGTACTTAATGTTTAAATATCTATATATTTGAAACAACGTTACATCCAAGGGAATTAAAACTGATGGTGTATCTGCCCCGGCTAGGATTCGAACCCGGGCCTTTGGTTTGGATGCTGTGATAAAGTGTATGTCTGAGAAAGAACGCTCTCAGACAGTGGGTTTTACTTTCTTCTTGTGTTCGTAAGTAATCATTCTGTGTTCCTGTCTCATTAAGAGAAATGTGGATCTTTACGACAGAATAATTTGCTTGTTGAATTATAACTCGCCCTTTTAATCTTTCTGTTGACAAATTGAAATTCTGCGAACCTTTGCGGTTCTGAAAGAAATCTTTACGGCTGATTTTCTTTGTATTATGATGTTTTATCAAACCTTAGTTCTAAGTAGACTGTCTGCAAAATGTTTCATTGCCCCTTGCCTTCTTACCCCACCTTTTTCATTAGCTTATGCCATTTTAAACTAACTTTTCTACCTTTATTTTCTACGTGAGTATATTTATGTGCTTAAGGTCGAATTCAGTAGGCATTGACATATAAGCGTGTTTATTTTCAAGCAATTTGTCTCATATTTTAATTTCTATTGGGTGTATATATGAATACAGCAGAGGGATTAGTTATTGACCTACATTTAGTTACTTTATATATTATTATTTTTTTAGATTATTGAGTCATTTCAATTTTCTTCTAAAAGGGCCTGTATGTTTTTTTCCAATTCTTTTTATTACCTCTTTATCTCGATGTCGCAGCTGGAAACAGTAGGACTTTATTCTGATCTCTTTTCCTTCAGTGTTTCTGAAAGGTTATGATTACTTCCAGTGCTGAGTGGATCATAGCCTGACTCGTGATCCTGGAAAGTAAAAACAATTGATGAATAATATGTCATTCTGAATTCCAGTCGATAAGGTATTGCGAAAAATGTTGGAATAGATGTCATCTAAAATATCAGATGTCCACATTATCGATTTGTGTTATTGTAAATCTAATATAAATCAAGCTAATGAAAATGGAGGATGAATGAATCATAATGTGAGGTTTGTTGTATCCCTGCCTGGTGCTCAGTCATTGGAATAGCTGACAGTCGCTGGCAAGGGGTGTGGTGAGCCAAGTTCCCCCTGACTCTTATTTTGCCCTTGGGGAATCTTGACCTGATTTTGAGAATATGACTAATTGAGATCCATAATGATTAAGACGAAGAACTGAGGAGAAATGTATTCCTGTGAATATCCTTCTCCCTGATTACACAAGGAACCGGGGAAATGGAAATAATGATTTGGAGGACAGGGACAAGAGAACAGTTTATCTCTAATTGCGAGTGCAGTCGAGTTGGGGCTCTTAAATTGTTGCGCTGCGAAAGGTTTCCGAATTAATGAGTCGTTTAAATGAACGCGGTTTCTCCCTCTCCTCTCCTCACGAGGGGATGGGATGAGGGGAGGAGGTAGGGGTCGCGTTTCATCAGTATGATGTAAGTATGGTCATTAAAATGAAGAATTGCGTACTTAGCAGTGATTGGCGTTTCAAGATTTACTTATGATTCCATTTGGTGCACGAGGACAAAAATGGAAGCAAATTGAATTGTTTTAATCCTCTGAGGATTGGTATTATGCTTATAACTCTCCCAGATCTAATTAATTTTCGAGAAAGTTTTTTTATATGCAAATTATTTTTGAAAGAAATAACGCTGATTCTATGAGGTCTATGAGAGGATCTCTTTTGTCTTTCATTTTGATAAATCATTCTTTAGCAAACTTGAAAAGTGTATGGCCTTACGGAGTTAATGCCATCAAGTACTAAGGATTCTAGTGAGTGCCACTCTATCCGTCTATCCCAAGCAAATACACTAAAGAACTTTGTGTAAAAATGCAAATTCACTACTTTTTATTATCAGACTGAGGAGGATTTACTGCTGAATTCAAGATTAGCCATTCCAAGAAAATCAACGAGAGAGAAGGAAAATTCTTCACATCGATGAATTTCGTAGTAAAGGGTAACCTGTCTTTCCAAGCAATCAGTTCCTTGCCATTTCGTAAAGAAATTCCCAAAACCGCTTTGGAGTTGCATTACTGAGAAGTACCTTACCATCCCCTAGGATTACACATTAACTTTGTCTTGGAGGCTAATGGTATTTCAGTAAAATGACTTTTAGTCATATGCTCCACTTTAGTAGATTTTAACGTACTGTAAAAATATTGTTTTACCAGGAATTTTTCTTCAAAATTGTTCTTGGATTTTCATTATAGCAGACAGGAAGAAAATCTCGGCTGAAGAAAAGTCTGCGCAGCGTAGCCAGATATTATGACCTGCGAGAGAAACAGGCGCGAGAAAATATGGCAGACGTAATCTGTCTGACTGACCATATTTAGAGGGGAAGAAGAGAAAATTGACGAGGGAAAGGCATAAGGAACGAGGGAAGACGACGAAGGGAAGGAAAGGGGAATACGAAATTTAATGCTTTCCTTTCCTGCAATTCTTCACGCTGTGCCTGGCTGCTAACAAAAGGTTTAGAAAAAGTGCCAAAAGAAACGAAAGCTATGACTGTCTTAGCGAGTGGGGAAGGGACTTTTTTTTCATATATACGAAAATAGATTACTTATTATCATGCCATGTTGCTGGATTTGCATATTAATATTCAGTTATATAATATGAGAGAGAGAGAGAGAGAGAGAGAGAGAGAGAGAGAGAGAGAGAGAGTTACAAGGATTAGGATGTCTCAAAGACTTATAGTCCATTCGAGAAGACATCATGTGCTCACTTATCTCTAGGAGCAGGTTTTTCAATTCATTCACAGTGTTCTAATAATCTTGTCTAGCTTTCTTTTGAACTCTTCCATGCTGTTGATGTAAACAAAGTCTGGTGGCAGTTTATTCCATGTGTCACATATCTTCTATGTGAAAAAGTTCCCGCAATGGGGTGTGTTGTATCTCTTCAGTTCTAGTTTCCATCCATTTTTTTTGTCTGGTTTTCATTTAATGTGAAGAGGTTACTGTCTACTTTTGTTATACCTTTCAGTATTTTGAATGTCTCTATTAGTTGCCTTCTCAATCGTCGTGTTTCTAAGTCATACATGTGCAGGCTGTCTAGTTGTCTTTGGTAACCTATTTGCCTGATGTATGAAATTCACTTTGTGGCTCTTGCTTGTACCCCTTCTAATCTATTTATGTCCTTTCTTAGTGATGGTGACCAAAACTGTACTGCATATTCATATACACATGGAAATGTACTTACTCACGCACTCAAGAATTACTTTTATTTTACGGAATCGTCATTTTATATTTCCTCGGTATTTTTAAGTACAAATTGAACTGTTTCTGGAGTTTAATATATCGTAACTTTTCAAAGTCTGTTGATCAACGCAGTTATCTATGTCATTGAGCTAGCAGCGACCTGGTCTGAATAACTGGCGGAAGTCAGGAAAAGTAGCACCATCTAGAGGCCTTCTTTTAAAGAAATAAAGAAAGAAAAAAGACCTGATAAAAATGTGTTTTGAAGTATTATATACAGAATAAACAGAAGTGTCACTTGTCATGTAAATGCTTTTTCATGTGCATCGACTTTCTTGCCTCGACATTCGTTATATTTTCTGCGCAAACATTTTTGTGTATGTACATGACTTTTAACATCGCTCATTTTTATGTGCAAAGCCTCTCACAGAGACACGCATGAAAGCTAGGTTTTATCACATATTTTTCATGTCCTCTTCTGTTTTTATATCCCTGTCCATGTACACGTGCTTTTGCATTTTTATGACACACGAACACTTTGTGTACAGAAACAGACTTGCGTAAACGATACATAATGACTTTAAAGTAGTTCTTTTGTCTTTTTAAAAGTTTTTATTCTTACCTCAATGGACGTCCAGTTTATCGTTATTTTGTAATACTATGATAATTCTGTAGACTTTACTATTTAACTTCTGACCATTGTAGATAAACGTGTAGAAGTGTCTTCTTAATGTTTTTCCTTTGTTATTATTCTTTAAATCACTTTTGGTTTATTGAAATGTAATTTTTTTCTTTCGTTTTCGGCAATCATGTTGGCAGTTCTAAAAGACTAATAACATTTTGAAATAAATCTCGCAGCCACTTTTAACCATTTTTGGGCTTTGTAAATTATTCAAGAGGAGTATACATTGGAAAAGTCCAGAAGTGAATCGGTATTCCTTTGCAGCCGCATACCTTCTAGTCTTTGCCCCTTTGTGCCTCTTCTGGGAGAGATTTCCCCGCACGCAGAAGTAAGAGGAACAGTCACTTTAGCTTTATGTTGCCGTCTTACTGCTGTCTTCCCCTGAGAGGCGGACCTTTCCTTTATTTGTCGCCGAAATCCCGCGAAAAATGGAGGGCCGAATGGCGAGAAATTGAGAAATAGCGCGGAAGGTGTGCGTTGTTTTCTTTCTTGCGTGGTTTTTGTATACGTGCTACCCTGGTGTGTGTTTGTATGTTTTTATTTTATTTAGTAGTCTGTATCTGTTTCATTTTCTGTTGTGTGAATACTGGCGTTTGTGATCTGAACATGGTGTTCTGCTAACCTTTTCCTCCATTTGTTCGTGAGATTTTCTTCAGTTTATCCCTCGTAGTTTATGATCCTATGTTTCAATCCCTCCTCCTCCTGCCTCTCTCTCTCTCTCTCTCTCTCTCTCTCAACATGATCTTGTACTTGTGAGAATTTGAGAATTTCTCACATATCCTATATAATTCCTTATATTTCAGTTCTTCCTCCTCCTACTCTCTCTCTCTCTCTCTCTCTCTCTCTCTCTCTCTCTCTCTCTCTCTCTCTCTCTCTGCGTGGCATAAAAATTTTGCTGGCATCCGAGAACTTAATCCGATTGGGAATTCTTTTCACGTTTCTTGATATTGCGAAGTGTGGCCCTCGATATTTATTGCTGAGTCTGGCGCGGGATATTTATCATTATACTTTATATACCGACGGATATTTTATATTTTGCATGCTCGGGTTTTAGTGGTGGTGTTATTGAAAATTTATGATTTAAATGTAGTTAAACTAATTTGTGATTTCGAATATTATACTCATATACATGTACGTATATACATATATTATTATTATATATGATATATGAATATAATTGTATGTATGTATAATATAATAATAAATATAATATATTATATAATATATATATATATATAATATAAATATATATAATATATATATATATGTATATATATACATACATACATACACACACACACACACACACACACACATATATATATATATATATCTATATATATATTTGTGTGTATATGTGTGTGCGCGCGCGTTTGTGTGTGTATGTGAATACATGAACATACACACACATACATACATATATATATACATAATTATATATTTTGAAATATTAAAAGGTCAACAGAAGGAGATTAAAAAAATTCATGAAGTCAATTAATATTTGTAAATTTTGTTGGATAGCAATTGTTATTTTTCATGCATCTGACCACAGTTCATTTTGCGTCATGCTTACTTTGCAATTCCCCACTAAACATAAAATTGTAGTCTCTAGAGAATATTAGTATTATATAATTATTATATTCTACTTTTGTTTATATGTAGTACTGAACGTCAATAATTCTCTATTGCGTTTGACCTCTTAAAGTGTACTATCATTGGTTTTGCAAATTGAAGTAGTCAGTAATTTTCATTTTATATTTATGTAAGTCTGATAGTGTTTTGTATGAGAGCAAATGATACTGAATCATTATATTCAGTTTTCTAATAAATGTCTTATCTTCTTTTAGTTATTATTATATTGCTGTTGTAATTTTTCTTGATTCGTGACTTATTGCGCAGTTCGTTATGTAACAGAAGACAATAATTAAACCACGTAATTTTTTCTAATATTTGATATCGTAGGAATTGCTAGTCCTCAAACAGAAAATTTCCCTTATCAAATTAAATCAAAAGGTAGAGACACTCCCGTGTGCGGACACAAATAGTACTTACTTTTCGATTATAATAATTTTACTCCACAGGTGGTGGGATGAAATGATTCAAATTGATTCTTTAACTATTGTGTTAGTCATTGCTCTGCAGAAAATATCTTCCACTTAGGAAAGGCAGACGCTCTTGGCAATACAGACGGCTTGATAGAGTTCTGCGATCCTCTACGACAAGTTTGTTACTTTCATCATATGCAGAAAACATCCCTACGCCTTTACATTGAATTTCTGTCTGTTCTGTCGTAAGCTTTTTCTTGTCTCATGGGCGCCACTTACAACTTTTACCTCGTATTATCCTCCTACTTATTGATTCGTTTCACAAGAAGCTCTTTCGTCCGAGCACCATACTGCTCTTCCCTATTTGTCCGTCTTTACTTATACTTCTGCCAAAACTCTCCGAGGTGTATTAAGTAAATATGCCCCATCCTATGCAGGCAAAAGTTATTCTTTTCGTCCTTCCTTTGGGGCCTCTCCCTCGTCCTCGCGTACATCTGACCAGTCTCTCAGCTACCACCAGCAAAATGCCGTAGCTACCACTATACTCGTTTTTTTTTTCCATCTGTCCACCCGCCTGTGGTGCTCGCGCTTGGTAACACTGCGTCCTAGACTTTAAATAGTTACGTTTTGCGTAAGTTTTACGTAAATAAAAGGATATCTGGGTGTACATTTGCACCTGAAAAGTATTTTAATAATTTACTGTATTCGAATTACATCGTTAATGTACACCCAGATATCCTTTTATTTACCTAAAACTTACACATACCGTAACTATTTAAAGTCCGGGACGCAGTGTTACCATGCGCCAGACCACCGAGTATAGTAACCATTCCTTATCACTCCTAAATCCTTGGCAGTCACTTCTGCAGGTATTCTCCAGGTATATATAGTGTGTGTATGTCTGCATATTTATACTTAGCCACATAATTATACTCTTGTATGCATACACGCATATTTGAGTATATATTATCGTTTGTAATTCACGTAATCATTATTTTTCGTTTTCTATCTACTGTGCACGCAAAATGATCGCGATATTCCAAAACAGGCCTAAGCATGTTATCGGCAAAGACTGACCAACTGATTTTAAGATGAAACATTATGTCTTCATTAATAGTGATATTGTTATTGTGATGGTTGGTATATGGCAAATTTGAATATTTTTAGGTAGCAATGAAATTGTGTCAGCATTTTATTTGAGATGTTTCTGCGCTGTACTATAAAGCAATTTTTACTTTATCTTAAGCGTTTTATTTTCATAATTTTGTTAAGACATGCTTGTAAATATATGAGTTCTCTATATGTCACTTGATTTCCAGAACGTATTTTGACTGAAATTACTATTTGGCATGAGATCAAAATGGCTGAGAATTATTTATGTAATAATGTACAGTTATGGAGGCTGGCAACTGCTTTGTAGTTCATCGAAAGTGAACGGCCTCGTTTCATTCATGAATTCTGGTTGCGACTTCATAGTCGGACTGTGTTCCAAGATCTACGTCTCTTTCAAGGATAAACGTGCCATTAAATTAAAAAATAGTAACTTAAGACTAAAGTGACCGCTGGAAACGTCTTTGACTAATGGTGCACACACCACACACAAACACACACACAAATATATATATATATATTATATATATATATATATATATATATATAATATATATATATATACATATATATTATATAATGATATATATATATATATATAGTATTTTACATATATATATATATGTGTGTATATATATATATTATATATATATATATATATATCTATTTTACATATACATATATAGTGTATATATATATATAGATAAGTATATATATATTATATATATAGATATATATGTATATATATATATATCTATATATATAATACATATATGTATATATATATATATATATATATATATCTATATATATAGTATATATATATATATATATAATGTATCCATTACATTATCCAACGTTGCTTTTTCAGTAACATGCAGTTTTATTTATGTTGCTGTCACATCATTGCATCTTTACGACAAGACACACTGGTGCATGATAAGCAATACTAGGAGTTTTCCATTTTATGCTGTTTGTTTTTGCACTAAACATTTTGTTATTGTTAATTTTTATGGCCTTCCTTTTTCTAGTTTGTATTTATTATAGTTTTATTTTCTACTGAAGCTCAAGTGAAAAATCATCGCAGTGGTTACTGCCACATTTATACTTAACTACTCAGTCATGGACGAACCACCCTGCGCAGAAAAGTTGTAGTACAACAGTGTCTCACAAGCAACGCGCCACCCAATCTACGCAGACTATCATTCATCTTGGTCTTGCACGCACTTTTGTGCCTCGTAGATATCAAGAGCATTTTTTTCCAATACATCTTCAACGCAGTCTTTCTAAGACTATCTAGGTCCTCCTTTCCTTTTCCCCCATAACACTGAAGAATTATGCAATTTCCCACCAACCTGTTTTCTACCATTCTTTCTACTTTATATTCTTTGCTTCTCAAAATACTGATCCATCTTTTCAACTTGTCTTAATCTTGTTACCACTTCAACAGTCACCATCAGAATTCTTTATAGTTACGCGAACATTTCATGTCAGCTGTTTCCACATTCAGCGTCAACATTCCACTTCCCTTAATTAAGGAAGATTGGTTCAAAGGTCCTGTCATGTTTTCGCCCAAGCTTCCATAGATACTTGAAATCATATCCTAATCTTCTGCACAAACCTTGCTACCTTCCTTGCTTCACATTTTCTGAAGCTCACCCTTTCCTTCATCCTTAAATCATCCGTTTTCTTCTTCTTCTTCTCCTTCTTCCCCCCCCCCCCCCCCCACCGCCCCAACCCCTGTTATCCCTACATTAAGGGGTCGGTTGCCTGGTGCGTCTTCTCCACTGCCTTCGATCAAAGGCATCATCCTCCACCTAACCTCTTCTCTCCGTGTCTTCCTTCACTTTATCTCGCCATCTAATTCTCTGTCTCCCTCTCGATCTTCTTCCTCTAGCAGGTTCCTCCCAATCCATCCTCACTCCCTCCTCATCATCCATCCTCAACACATGATCATACCACCTCAATCTTGCCTCTCGTTTTATTTACTCCCAAGTATATACCTGTAAGAATCACTTGGTGGAATTGTCTCCGTGTCCATGATGATATAATATTAATTGCTGCAATCTTCGTGGTGTCCATCTTACCCCTTTAATCTTATCTCCCTCACATTTAATTTCAGATTTCTAACCATCAAATTATCAAACTCTTTCACTATTGTTTGGCATTTCTCTTCCCTGTCCCCGTTCATTGCTATACTATTTACTAATGTCAACAATTCAACACTCCATTCTTGGTTCGTTCATTATCCTATAGCTTTTTATATAACTCCAATTTCTTGTACTACGTCATCCATGAAGGGAATAAGCAGCCATGGAGAAATAACTCGCCCTGTCGCAAACGTCTGTTTACTGCAAACTAGGGACTCTCCCCTCTAACTGCCTCCGTTTTTCAGACTAAAAAGGCATTGGTTGAAATCGTAGCCTTGGCAGATGTACTTATCAAATATAACCTTCCAAGGGTGTACGCTATTCCCAAGAGTATTTGCAGCTTCAAATTTTGTTTATGAGTGATAAAACTATATAGTATGTGTAAACAAGACATATTATACTATATTATATATTATATATATATATATATATATTATATTAATTTATATATATATAAAGAGAGAGAGAGAGAGAGAGATGATGTAAAACATTTGCAACTGATGTATTTATAGATATAAAATGTAATGTGAGGGATTACTAGCTATCTATTCGTGTTGAAAGAGGAGTTTGTCTGTTGCATTAAGGATGCGAACTAAATTATATGTCAAATAAGGATGTTGGAGAGGGTGAGAAATATCTAGATAAGTCAAGAGGAGGATTAGTATGTTTTGAAACTGTTAGGTTGCGTTAAGAGAATGGAGGAGGATTGGGTGTTGAGTAGGTGTCTAATTTGGTGTATTTTGGAACGAGAGAGAGAGAGAGAGAGAGAGAGAGAGAGAGAGAGAGAGAGAGAGAGAGAGAGAGAGAGAGAGAGAGAGAGATAAAAATTGGTGAATTGTTTGCAACGGAATTTTAGGAATGAAAGGGCCTTAATAATTAAAGTAATTTTGTATGTTAAATAAAGCTGAGTAGTGTTGTGTGTGTTGGAGAGGAATGGAGTTCTTGATAAGCCTTTTGTGTTGGTGATTTTAAGATGCTGATGCTGTGGAGATTTTTTTTTATCTTATTTTGTTTCGTGATTCAGCAGTTAAAATACAAAGAGAAAAACGACCCGTCTTGTTTTTCTCCCCTTTTAGGCGAAACGGGATAATGGTGGTAAAACAGCGTCACACGAAGCCAGATACAATTATAAAGGTAATACATTTCTCCCACTTCGGTCTCTGCGCCGTTGTACAGTGTACGCGCTATTTGTGCAAGCTATTGCATCCCCTATCCAATTTTAATATAGAAACATTCTCTTAACTGTTATTTTAGTGTAGGAAGGTCGCTACCTTCTGGGCAAGATCTGATATGACAACTCCCATAAAAGATTTTGCGAAGTGGCACTTTTCTCTGCTTTATATCCGGGAGGAGGCGAGTCATTTCCCTAACCGGAGACGCCAAACGCCTGCTATTTCGTAGTTTTATTCCCTCCCATATTTCATTACGGATGGCTATGGAAATAAAACGCACTTAATGAATTTCTTTTTCGTATTTTATTTTGCCACTCGCCTTGTCAATCTCTGTGAAGTATCCGCAGGAAGTTAGGGACGGAAAAGGGGAGACGTTTAAAAGAGGGGAGATGAGAGGGAGGTAAAATGATATATCATGTCAGAGAGAGAGAGAGAGAGAGAGAGAGAGAGAGATTGGTGGTGTGTTCCAAGTAAATCTGAATGATAAAAGCTGAGGACAGGTAAATCCAGAATTCGGAAGCATCTGAGAGTGTCTGCCTCTTGTGAATAGTAATGAATTCAGTATATAGATGGATTATTTTTCCTTACAGAATTTCGGTTTGTTTTATCATTTCTTTTTCGCTGAATTTAAAGATTTTATTGCTCCACTCCCCCACATAATAATCTCTCAGAGTATTTTTTGGATCAACCCCCCCCCCACACTTTTATTTTTTAATTCCAACAATAATGTTAGTCTGAAACCTTGTTCTTTTTCCTCTCTCCAAACATATAAATGCGGAAGTGACTGTAATGAGAAAGAATGAAATCATTCCTAGTGCAGTGTTGTTAGGTACTTCATCGTATTTATAGCAGAATATTACAGCAGCGGAATGCGCTGCATTTGTCATACTCTCTCTCTCTCTCTCTCTCTCTCTCTCTCTCTCTCTCTCTCTCTCTCTCAGTTTAACGGTTATACTCTCCCTCTGTATCTAATGTGGCAGTTATGATAATGTTCAATGTTAAAAAAGAAATATTCTCTGCCTTTCTTTCTCTTTCTCTTTTCTCTCTGTATTTCTCTGTGATGTTGTAAGTGTTACAGATTCTCTCTCTCTCTCTCTCTCTCTCTCTCTCTCTCTCTCTCTCTCTCTCTCTCTTTTGTCCACGTTTCCCAAGTGGAAGAGATCTCTTCTTTACAGAGAGCTGTTGAATAAATGACGTTCTCATGGGGGACTGGCTTGTTTTGGTGTGGGGAAAGAAGGCTGGAAATTAGAAATGGATTTGCACTGTCGAATTTTGTTATTGTATTTGTCTACATAGAGACTTTAAGTCTTGGCTATTCGGTGAATATATGTGCGTTTGCTCTTTTTTTTCTTCTTTGTATTTGATTTGATTTTATTTCCGTCAAAATATGACATGTACATTTCTAGCTGAGTGAGTCTCTCGTACTTCCATTTCGGTTTCACTCGGTTTGTATATAAATCTATATCAGTCTGAAGTTGTAGCAAAGGATTATGTTATTTCCATTCTGCCTCAATGATCATCTATCATGATATCCTTTGAACATAGATGTCTTACTTTATATATGAAATGTTTGTTTTTCTAGTTTTTGAGTAACGAGTATTTCGTATTTTTGATGGTGAAATATTTTTCCTGCTTAAATCTCGTCCACTTTGTTCTAAAGATCAGTTTTCTGTTGTGTTGTGGGATCTGCAACATTTATTGCACTGCACTTAGAAAGTTTGTTACTTGTATTGGATGTATTCATATTTTAGAGTAATTGTGTTGTTGCCCTTTTTTTCTTTTATATCTGTGGTTTGCACCAGAATTTTTTTCTATTCATTTGTAAGATTATGTAGTTAGCTTCTTATTATCTGAATTAATACCAGCACTTTGATTCAGGGAGATTTGCTCTATGTTTTCTCGTGTTTCATGAGATTATCATCTTCAGCTAGCGAGAAATTTGCGTCTTCGTTATGTAATTATTTCCTAGGATTTCCTAGGATTTCCTAGGATTTGTTCAGATCTGAGAAATTAATCTTTTTGCCAAGTGTGTGTAAGTGCCCTTTTCTAATAGTATGATAGCATTACTTTTAATTTAGGTAATAATAAGTACCCGTAGTTGAGACATTTTTATAGCGTTTCCTTAGATTTTATGTAGGTATGTATTTATTAGTTAATTCATTCACTTGTTAATAATATATCTTCTCCAGAGACAGTACTGCCTTTTCGTTTTACTTCTCCACTGAACTCAAGACAATTTTATGTTCTGAAGACTATCGACAGTAGGCGATGTTGTTTACAAGTTCTCTGTACACAGAGCTCTGACCCTGAATCATTGTGGGATTACAGTTTGTAAACCTTTGTAACAGCTACTTTTTAAACTGGATGACACGTTCTCAGGCTCCAGTGACCCCTTGATATTATCGTTGTTTGTGCTATTTGTCAACAACTAGTGTCACCTGTGTCGTGAGCTTCGCTGCATTATAGGGCAGCTTCATCTGAGTGTATCATCCGAGTTGATCCTATTTCTGTATTCAAATGCTCTGCAAATATTGATTTAAATATAATGTAGTATTTTTCACCTGATAATTCAACGGAGTGAGTCGCTGCCCAAATATATAACTATACAAGTGCCGGGAAGAAGTTGTAATATCATTGTCCTTTATGTCGTTTCTTGCCTAACATTTATTATTTGGTCTTCTTGTGTCAAAGTTTTCGTGCTCCATTCTTGAAATACCATTAGTCCATAATTAGCAATCAAAATTCTCCGGTAGTTTTCAGCAGTTTCTAAATAGGAAATTGAGGAATAAACTGCTGCTGAGGTCAACGATAATCAGTCGTGTAATAAGTATAGGGTATTTTGAAATTCGTCGCGTGTCCATCGTCAATGTTTTTCAAAACTCCGGTGGATTTCTCAGAAATGATTTCTTCAATTGATTACATGTCTTGTGAGGTTTATCTCTATATCAGATTCACGCAAAAGATCTAATTTACTCTAATAACTATCTTTTATATACCAGGAAAAGTAATGGTTTAAGTAAAACCTAACATCTTCATATTGAACCGTAGAAATACCAAATATGTACTCTACATGTGTACGCAAAGCACTAGCTGGTGTATACGCATTCATTGGTGTGAAGTTGTTTGCTTCTTTGATATGAGTTTGCGTATCTGTGTTCACTAAATTTGCATACTGTTTTTTCCTTTGCCTTAATGGTTGCCTTTTGGTTATTCTAAATTATTATTACAGTTTGAACACGACCAAGAATCTTTTTAAAGTAGAAGACTTGTACGAAATAGTGAAGAACAAAGACTTCTCACTATTAAGGTCAAAGTCCAGACAACCCTGAAAATATTTTTAGACTGTGTATTAATAATTGTCGTTTGCATTCATATGCAGATGAAATGCAATTAACTTCTGATATACATTCATAGAAGCAGCGCACACCGGCACACTGGCTTGAATATATATTGTCGTGTTGGAGCGATGGGAGGACTCTCTCTCTCTCTCTCTCTCTCTCTCTCTCTCTCTCTTGAAGTTGAGTGACCAGGATGCAGAAATAGTTGACGCTGGTTTGAAGATTGTAAGGAAGTTAAAGCCAGTGTTCCTGTCAGAGGTGCTAGTCTTGCTTTCTTCAGGAGCAAGTTAGACCTTTGTTCATTAGTAAGGAAATTAATCCTTTGTTTCCTAGTAATGAAGAGAGGGTTATCGCCACCTAAAACTTTGAGCCTTTTATTTGCTAAATGGATGAGATGATCTTTCTTTGGGAAGAGGAAATTGGGTTTTGTTTATCGGTAAGAAAGTTTGGTTATTATTCATCTACTATATAGGATTAGGGCCTTTGATCATCAACAGGCATGACTGACATTTGATCTTTAGTTTGACATTTAAGTATTATTGTACCAGTATGGAAGTTTCGAATTCGATTAGTACTTAGAGACACCGTGGGCTTGTCCATAATTGAGTTGCCTTTCAGTTAGTAAGGAAAAGAGATCTTACGTGATTTGCATGCACAAATTTTTTCTCTCATTTCTCTTTCATCTCTATTTCTCAATTAAGTTTCGGCTGTTGGGTTGCAGACCTTGTTGGGTCTCGTGGGGTTGTAGCAATGTCATTCTAGTAGGGTTTCAGAGTGGGTTTTAATAATCATATTAATATGTGTGTGTTTTCACTGTCACTTGTTCGTAATGGCTTTGAAACTCTCCTTGCCTTAGTATTCCCTAACTTCCATCATCCTACCTCTTAAAGGAACGTGTTTATCTATTTCTCTGAGGCTGTATCTCACCCTCTTTCATTGTTCCTTCTAGACTGCGCGTTATGTGGTTATTCGGCTGCTGTGACGTGGCCTTTGTTCAACAAGCTTTGTGATTCCTTAACCTTTCCTGTGTGTTGCTTTCACTTCTTGGAGGAAAATACTTTTAACGTCTAATAAGAAACCTTTTGATATGATTTGTTTTTTCAGTTTTATTCGTCCGACTTTCTTTTGAATACAAAATGAAAGCGTAAATTCTTCATTTTCTTCCCCATGTTAAGCGATATGAAAAAAATAATGGAATTTCTATGTTTTTCCAATTCACTTTGCGTAGTTTTATCATCCTTAGTACTCAGAAAATATTTGTTTTTGTGGTTTGGTAAAGTTTTGATTCAGAAGTTGATGTGAGTCTAGCGTGCTTTCGTAACAAAGTTCATATTCCCTCACCATTATGGTTTTTATGTTTACCCTATCAACCTGTTTCTAAACATTTTGTAAATGGTTAAATATATGTGCGTATTTCTTCTTTCTGTACATGCTAATTACTATTACATCTTTGTTGTCCTTCATGCGTATAGTTTCATCAGTGGACTAATCCAGACTACCGGAAACTCTCTTTAAATGCAAATAAGAATTGGGACGCATTCAGACACTCCCAAACCCAGCACAAACCAATATACTTGCTTAAAGAGAACCTACTGGAAGAGGCATAAAAAAAAAGCGGAACATTTATTTGATATATTATCGCTTCTAAGTTTTCATTGAAAACTATTGGGCTCAAGGGTACTCTGTAGTTAGTAGCCTCTTAGAAAGTATGTGCAGCGAGTCATACATGCATACATGCACACACTCGTGTAAAATGGCGCCCTTTCACATACGACTTATATAGAATAACCGTAACGATCTTTTTGATCTGCAAGAGATTTTCAGTGCTGTGGAGGAACGGTATTCTGTATCCGGTTTTTCTTCATCAGCAACTTGAACACGAATACAAGGCCTCAGTTTGATACATTATGAATAATAAAAGTGGTCACAGAAAATTGAAGGTCATAGAGACTACACGTCTTGTTAAAGTATTTGGATGTCATATTAGTCCTATGAAAAGGAAAGGTTGGAATTTGTACTTATTTAGCCGTGGTCGTGAAAAGTAAGGGTTTTTGTACTGATGTTCTCATTTCCTGTTATAATAGACCTGTTATAATAGAAATCATATGTATTCGTTATTTTAATAAGGGAATCTCCAGGTCAAACATCGAGTGTGAAAAAATTCCAAAGTCTATTCTCGTTGAGTCTGTATTTGGAAGATTCTTGCCATCAAAAACATTGTTCACAAAAGAGGCCATCTAAACTCTTGTTGAAAAGTCAGTTAAAACAATCTGAGTTGGTAATAAAAATGTGACGAGTAACTTTCCATTGTTTAGATTTTGTTTTTGTTTTTTTATCTTTCACCATAAAAAAAATGGAGGAGAGAGATATCAACTTTACGTCCATCATGACATGAGAATTGTGAATGATAAAGTCATTTGATAAACATCGGAACTCTTTATTACAGCATTCCACCGTGTAGGACTGTAGGTGATAATCTCTCATTTCATTCCTGAATTTTACTTCATTTATCAGCACATGATTCGAGGGATTTCCTTCGAACCGCATTGGTCGTATGTTGATCGAAGTCTCTAAGACTTAAATTATGTCCATGGTAGTTACCTGACAATGGTGGATCGTAGCGAACGTGGGAAATAGTATGTTGGGATCATCGCCCATCCAAAATAAAAGCTATAAATCGAAGTGGAACACAATGGAAAGAAAAGCAGTATATTATTGTGTATGACGTTGAAATAAAGGTGTGTATATTTTATCAGTAGTTTGTACATTGTTGTGGATATACGAATCATGTAATGCATTCTTTTGCACGACCATGTGGCTATGAATTGCAACTGCATTTGAATTTTATACTTTTTGACGACACGTGAATTTTGTAGTATTCCCTTCCAAATATGTTGCTTTAATGTCTTGAGTAATATGATAATTTTTCAACATTATCTCTGACAAGCTAAAATGGATACTCTTATCTTTGTTGCTTATGAAGAAGGGCTCTCTCTCTCTCTCTCTCTCTCTCTCTCTCTCTCTCTCTCTCTCTCTCTCTCTCTACGCTTTCTTTACATTTTCTCATTCCCTTTCAAAGAATAGAGGCCTTTCGTCGTTTCAAGGTAAATTCTTTATGTAGCTGACACTTCTGCTGAATTCTCAGCCATTCTTTTCTTTTATTTGCTCTGCAATGCCCTTTTTTGGTCCATTTCCATCTTGCGCTTACATGTCAGATGGCCTGGGCCTTTTCTTTTGGTCTTTTCTTTCCCTCTGTGGATTATGTTGGCTTTTTGCCGTTTCTTTCTCGTCACACTTGGGTTTTACTCTCGCGCTCTGTCTCTCATTATTTTTCTTTGTACTTTGTATATATTTGTCAGTTATACTTTTCTTAACTTTTGTGGCGTTGCTTCGTTCAGGTACAAGATCATCTGACATTACTGTTTGTTCTCAGAGCCCGTTTATGAATTGAGTTTATGTGTGTGTACATTCCAATGCTTATACTGGTAGATATTCATTCACCGTATATGCCTAGAGTGAATGAGTAATTCTTGCATATAAAGTAAAAGGTTCTAGTAATGGGAGAACGAAAGAAATTTATTGCTGTAATGCCAATCTATACTAGAATTATTTAGGAGAGAGAGAGAGAGAGAGAGAGAGAGAGAGAGAGAGAGAGAGAGAGAGAGAGCCGTAGTGGCAAGGGACGAAAAACAATGGCTACAAAGGCTTTGGTGTTCGGCAAAGAACTCAAAAAGGGGACAAGAGAACAGGAGGACTTGGCCGGCAGAGTCAGTCCAAAGGCGAAGGTACGTATGCCGCGGGTTTGGGGACGCATAAGAATGTTTCTGAGGAGAAAAGTTTAATATGCAACGGAATTAAGTCTGGCCATGTTCTTAGGGTGCCGGAGTTGCCGCTTCAGAGGTTGTGACTGGTATTAATTTCATATGTAACAACTATAACCAACATTTCACGAAGTTGATGTGGCGGCTTTTTGAGTTTTGATTTTTCTCGTAAGTTGTACATTACTTATGAATTATTTTTTGTTTTTTATTTTATGTTTTTATCGTGAGTAATCGAGAAGAGCGACAATTTTATCTGAAAGGCTTGTTTGTTGTGGATTGTTTGCGATAGTTATCAGCGCTATAATTTTCATATCTTTTGAGCCTTATCCCCCTCTAGATGCTGTTCATTCCATTTCCCATATTTCAATTTTATTATTAATAAAGACAAAAATTTTAATAAGAAAATTAATATTTATCCACCCCATACACCCCCCCCTCTCCTCTCTCTCTCTCTCTCTCTCTCTCTCTCTCTCTCTCTCTCTCTCTCTCTCTCTCTCTCTCTCTCTCTCTCTCTCTCTCTCTTCAATGCATACGGTATGTTATGACTACTTTTCAACCTTTGTCGATAGCCTGCCATCTGCCATGATCCTTTGTTAGAGGAAGCTATTCGTAGTTGCAAGAGAGGCTTGGGGTTGGGGGGGTGAGGGGAGAGTCTCTCCAAAGGAATATCTTGAAGGATCTTTTGTTTCCTGTCTTTTGTTATTGTTCGAGGTGACCTTGGACTGCATGCGACTGTCCTCTTCCTGGCGGTTTGAACATCCTTTTCCTTCTGTCTCCCGTGATATGAAGCGTTGTGGAGGAGCTACTATAGCAAGTACCCTTTCTTCTCTGGGTTCACTGTCGCCGTACCCGCCCGTGCCCTGGTTTGCTTCCTAAACTTCTCGTTTTTATATTTTGCAATTTTTCATGTTGTTAACCGGGTCTCTCAACGAATGAAGCCAGCAGAAAGGAACATGGTGAAGGAATGTGCTGGTTTTTCTTAAGGCTAAATTTTATATATGAATAAGGATACTTGCAATGAAAAAAAGTGTCGTGTGTATCTTTCAAATAATTCATTTTTGTATCATTTTCTCCGATATGTTATTATAATAAGGATTCACATAAAACAAACTTCCTTAATAAAGCTGAAAAGTACACATGACTGTTCCGTAGTGAATGAGCAGTTTTGGGATCAAAAGAGAGAAATCATTTTCCAGTCAGTACTTGAAGTGTATATACTTAGTTTATTTCGTAGAGTATATAAAAGCTATTCACCTTAAATCATTTGTGTACACTCCTGCATGCCTTATTCCGTCTATTCGATAAGAATAATCGACTCCGAATTCTATCAGCATCCGTGTTAACATTCATGGCTCAAACGTTTTGGGTTCCATATGCTGTTATAACCTACTCATAGCACCAACAGTTTGCACTTTCCTTATACTGTCCAGAATGAATACTATATCCTTCCACATGTGTCCTTTAAAATTGCC
The DNA here is from genome assembly GCF_015104395.2 of Macrobrachium nipponense. Classification (NCBI taxonomy): domain Eukaryota; kingdom Metazoa; phylum Arthropoda; class Malacostraca; order Decapoda; family Palaemonidae; genus Macrobrachium; species Macrobrachium nipponense. The sequence continues at coordinate 48,837,842 of NC_087204.1, read as the reverse complement.
GCTATTTTGCAATTTCCCTCCTACTATCCAAAATTAACTCTGCGACCTTCCTTTGGTTTCTCCTATCATTCCTTTCACCCATAAAGATATTACTAAACAGCCATTGAGACGTTACTACATCCTTAATAAGGGCTCAGTTCTGCCCCCAAACCAATTATTTTTCTTTGTGCATATTCTGACGCACGCGTCGTATTCATTATAAATTTTTTTTATTACTCTAATCGATTACTTTCAGGACCGTACATGATCAACAACTTATTAATTGTGCCTTTATCAATAGCTTTTTTTTGGTCTGTGTTCTAGTCGCCATATGCGGCTTTTTCATTTTTCTATCTTACTCATTCACGCATTCTTCATATGGTGTCTGCGATATTCTATCTATCTGTTTGTCTATGTATCTATCTGTCAGTCTATACATATATATGAATATATATATGTATGTATATATATATGAATATTATCTCATATATATATATGTAGATATACGTATATAGTATATATACGTATATATATTAAAATAATCTTATATATATATATAATATATATATATATTATATATAATATATATATAGATATGATAATTAATTCACATCAACGTGATTCATGTACATTCATCGAGCTACAAATGTCCTTTAATACCCAATTCGCTCTACCTCGAAATTAATATATTTTCATATATGTTAACCGAAGGGGAATTTCTTAGTTGATGATAATTACGTTCTCTGAACCCACGAGACGAAATTATTATCAACTAAGAAATTTCTCTTCGGTTAACAAATATGGAAATATATTAATTCCGAGATAGAGCAAATTGGATATTAAAGGATTTTGTAGCTCGATGAATCTATCGATCTATATATATATCTTATATATATATATATTCATCGAGAGAGAGAGAGAGAGATAGCGTAGATACGATTTGGATAGAGAGATGAGAGAGAGAGAGAGAGAGAGAGAGAGAGAGATATGTGCCAATATATATTAATGTTTATTTCCATGTGGAGATATACGTAGAGTATAAAGGCCAGGCATACAAATGTGAGTTCTGGTTAAGGCTCCTTGCAGAGGAAATGTCAACGAATTTGTCCTTTCATGTGCTGAGAGAATTTCTTCTGAAAGGTCATAGATGTCGCAGAGTTCAAAAGGGAGCCTAATAAAGTCCAGAATTGGAGGGAATGGCGTCCAGAGGCTTCGGGCTTGACAATGAACAATAGGTGGCGGGATTCACAAGCTGTGCTTACGTCGTCAAGAGGTTCGTTGGTGCATTTGGAAAAAAATATTATAAACTAACCACCATTTACAGTGTGGTCTCTTTTTTTCACGCACACCTTAGTTTCCCTTTGGAAAGGATGACGTTGGAAGGTTGCAGCCCTCTCGTTCATCAGTAGGTCCTAATGCATGGCGTTGCTAGAGCCTCTCTCTTTTTCTTGACCTCAGCAGACGCTAGGACCTATGAAGTCACTTCTGTACAATTATGTGTGCGCGTATGTCATGTATATATATAATATATACATATCTTTATCTATCTATCTATCTATATAATTTGTGTGTATGTGTAAATAAATTCTTCTGTTAAAACAGGATACGTCTCAAGTATAAAAGGCTCATTAAAATGGATGGATATATATGAATAACTTCATCATGAAATATATGAAACGTGATGCTATGTATAAATAAAGGTAATGCTACGGAGGAAAATGAAAAAGCGAGAACTGCCGAGATCTTTCGGTCTTAACAGTAAAGGGTCTTTTAGACCGAAAGATCTCGGCAGTTCTCGATTTTTCATTTTCCTACGTGGCATTACCTTTATATACATACATACATACATACATAAATACATACATACATACATACATACATACATACATACATACATATATATTTATATAGTGTATGTAGATTATATGAATATTTTTGTTGTTGATCGCAAACTAAAAATAATTTTACTTACTATTTTTCTTATGCGGTGATCTTTTCAATCTCATATAATAAAACCACTGGTTTGGTAAAGTATCTTTTTATACCTCTCCATTATGACGCAGACCAGGACCTTTATCGATTTTTCTAATAAAATGAATCAGCTCCTTTATGGGGTATTTATGTCACGTCAGTTTAACAAAAAGTTGCCGTTCCCAGGGTGATAATGCATCTCCACCAATGGCTTTCTTATCTTGGAATATATTAGCTCCCTTTGATCTGGAGATGAAAGGGCGGCGCTCAGGTGGGTGTTGTATTCTGTACCCTGCCAATCGCTTTCTTTGCTCCTTTGTTGCATTTTTTCATTGATGTCTGAGATTAGGCTTTTTTGATTTGTTTGTTCGAAGTTTATTGTCATGATAAACAATTTGTGAGTCCCTGTTCGTTTTGAAATGTTGTGGCAGATACTCTGTGATTGATCGCTCGGGAAGATTCTTGTGGATTTTGATACCGTTTATTCTTATCTTCTTTGCCTTTACCTTTTCGTTTCTCTTTATTAACTGAAAAGAACGCGTCATTTCAGTCGTTCCTTACTTCTTAAACTCTACCCTGTCTTGTCTTTCCACTTTCTTCCTTATATTTAAACTCTGTTATGTTCATATTAATCTTTACCTTTTTCTACGTTCTTTTTAATGTTTATTATGTCGCACATTTATAATAATGAATTTGAAGCAAATCAACGCCTTTTTCGTACTTTTCAAGTTTTGTAAAATCATAGATACATCTAGCTCATTTTTTTCGCCAAGATGAGAAACGGTTTGCTTTATTTTGAATTGGCGCGAAATATTTCTATTCTATGTAAATATATATATATATATATATATATATATATATATATATATATATTAAATATATATATATATATCAATATTACAAGGAAATTGAAATATTTTGGTTACATTTTCTTTTTTGATAATGCCATTGATTATTTCGAAAATGCCTCAACACTTACGTGACATCGTTACGCGACTTGTTTCGCAGTTATTCATCGGTAGGGTGACAGCTATGTTGTTGTGAAGTTCAATATGATTGTCTATATATATTATATATATATATATATATATATATATATATATAATATATATATTATATATATATATATATATATATGTATAGTGTGTGGGTGTGTGTCTGTGTGAGTGTGTAATCTTTTAAAGCTATGTTGTACATCATAGAATCCAGAGGTCTATCCAGTTAAAGGTGAAAATAGATGACTTGAGCCCATTTTTTATTTTTAGAAAATCCAGAGCTTATGCTTTGACGTAAGCAGTGAGTAAGATAATTAGGAGCTGCCAGTAGTGCGTGGGAGGAGTATTGATGGGGCTGTCATTTGATATCGATACGGGCCGTAGCGTTGATTGTCATTTTGTTGTAACCCAATCGGCGTCTTCACGGCGTCGTTTCAATGCAATAACTGTATAAGCAGGTGACAAGTCAATTGTGTCCCGGTCATTGATGTTCTGGAACATTTACGTAAGGTATTTTTGCGTCCCGGTCATTTGTACCCTTGTATATGTGTATTACGTATTAGTTATTATTTTTGGTTTTATAACATTGGGTCCTGAACATTTTCATACCATTATGGTTCGTAAAAGAACTAACGAGACATCTCACTGGAACTAGTTTGTCAAGCCATAATGAACTTTCAGTGGCAGAAATGCCCTCTGTCTCAGCAGTAGGAGAAGCGTTCGTCAGTAATTACAAAATGCTCCACCTATACCAAACGGCAGATGTAATTACGAAATAACATAGGAATATCGTATTCTCTCCAGTGGACAAAGGTTTATTGCACTTGATAATGGCATAAATGAGGAGGGTTTAGATGACTTGACACGATTTTAGAGTTGGGCAACAAATGACGCTTTCGGAGTTTGCCCAGAAATCTATTATACCAACTGTGCTGCATCCATGTCCAAGATGGTGTTATTGTGGCTTGTAACCCTGCCACATACGTCCATGTAATGAATGGAACAAATGGTGAAGAAATGAAACTGCAGGTTCTTAAAATTCCATATATTGACAGCTACAGCGATGTGAAGGCGGAAGGAAGTTCCGTGCTTCACTTCTCAGTGACCACAGGACAGGAACTGACTAATGCATCGTGTATATGGCGGGAAAAAATAATGGTGTTGCCGCATATAAATGCAGTGTTGCCACGATGCGTAATGAAACAAGTGGTCTTACAATAAGAAGAGTACAAATGGTAAAAGGATAAATGCAATGTAAATGATAATGTAAACATAATCTTCTAAATCAATAATATACATGTATGCATGTAATAAGTATATGCAATATAAAGGTAACGGCATTTGATATCTACACAGATGGTGCATTCCGTATTCCGCGTGTTGTTGCTCTGCTACCCAATAAAACTAAAGAAACATGAGAGGAACCAAGATAGAAAAACATTATTAAGCGCCTTCAATGCCTAATAGCATGTTACAGGCCAAGGACAAATTAAGTTTTTTACGAGAAGTCCACAACATATACTTTTGAAGTTCGGATTCATAAATTAATGTTTTGAAAAATAGATTCTGAAATATACAGACAGCATATCGTAAATAAATGTTCAGTACACAAAGATATAGAAATGAAAATTTACGCCTATTATGAAATGCACATATACTGGGACACAAAGAATACCAAGAATACCGCGTGTAAATGCCCCGGAACACCAATGACCTAGACACATTAACCTAGCTACTGTTGTCCAAGACGCGAACACCCTAGAAACATTTGACCATCAAACCAAGACTGCTCATAACTGTTTTAGGAAATGTAACATTCCATAAGCTTTAGAGACCCCACGATTTTGTACATCATCGTTGCATTCTCTTATACATCAAAAAGTAATTGGGCTACCAAGGCATTGATATCACCACGATTTTGTGGATAGCCTTGTCATGCCTTAGTCTAGATGTGTGCCGTATCCAGGGGTGATAACACGTCATTTCCATTAGCAAATCTAGTTTCAAATAATGGTGGTTATCTTGAAAGTGTCGAACTACACCCCGCGGAAATAGCTTTTTAGGACCCGTTTCAGACATTGGTGTTCACTTCAGTGCGACATCACGTAAAGACCACCAGTAAGACAAATGATTTCATGAATGAGCAGCAAATTTTTAAAGTACTTATTAGTACCTCGAATTGGAGTTTTATTTTGTTTATTTTGTTTTATTTTTTTTATTGGTACGAGTAGAGCCAACTTTCACCGAATTCAAATATCCCCATGGCCGTTACAGTCACTGTGAGTGTCGCTCGTATTCTTTTTGAAAATCTGAAATGAACTGGCAAAATACTAACAAGGAATGTTTCACTTTGAAACTTTACAGCTCAATAAATAAAGTGCCTGACAGAAACATTTGTATTTCGCTGACTCCCTGGGGTGGAACTCGTTGTGGGGGGGGGGGGGGGGGCACTACGCGGTGGAGGTGGGAATGAAAGGAAGTCGGTCGCAGCTGACGACTTTCATTTGTCGAGATTTGTCGGTTTAAGTCTGAGCGAAAGAAAAGTAATCATTTGCATTTGCAGGTCTTTCGTTTGTGTATGTTTTCAAAATTTTTTCATCCGGAAGAATATTTGCTTGAAGGCAAACGGCTTCTTGCCGTGGTAAGAGCTAAACAGTCAATAAGTGTTGGCTAAAAGTTTCCTTCAAGGCTTGTGCATTTTATAAAAATATAGAGATATAATTTTTCTGATCTTATTTATGGTATCTTTTAATTCCATTAGAAATAAAATTTCTCGATTTTACCGTTTTAAATATCGATCATTAGAGTATCTAAAACTCATTATTTATATAATTTGCATTAAACTCGTTACGTATATCATTTCCACCAAACTCATTATCTATATTTCCATTTTCGGTCATTGTCATCCTAGCGCTGAATGACTGTGGTTCCCAGTGATTGGCTTTATACCTAGATCACATATTCCATTCCTTCAGGGAGAAATTGCAATATCCCAAACAGTTGGCCATGCCGAGATAAGGAAAAGCTGAGACGGTGTGAAAAATACTTTCCCATTTCTTTCACAAAACCAATGATTGAATTCTGTTTATTTCCGTGGTTCCTTCAGATATTATGGTAAACGTGACAAGGAATTAGTTATCTGCTGGTGACCATACATTCCTGGACTGTTCCAAGAATTTTGAGTTCAGGAATCAGGTTTTCGATATTATCCAAGTGACTGTTACTCAAAGGGGCATGGGTTATAGTATATCTGAATAAACAGAAAGTTATAATATTATTCTTTTCTAATAATCTCCTTCATTGGTTAACAGCAGTCATAGCTGTACGGATTTTTTCATTCAGTTCACTAAGCCTTTATGGTTTATCTTTGTCATTTCGGGAGAAGTATAATTTTTCCACAGTAGATGTTTCTTTTGTGCTTTACTCTTCATTATTAACAGCTGGTTTAGTTTTGAGGTGTACTTCATTTTTCGCCCTAGTTTGAAATGAAATGATGCCTAGAGTTTTCAGTCGATGATAAAGTCTTTGTATAATAACAGTGCCGATTGTCTTCACACAAACACGGATTAACCGTTTTAACAGCCTTTGTTTGAAAACGGTTAACATTTTCAGGTGATAACTGTCACCTTTCATGGAGCAAAGCCTATGTAATTGTAACTAAAGATGCTCAAAAGTTTTGTAGCATGGAATTGTTTCCTTTTGGTAAGCTATAATTGAAATGTTGAACCAATATACATTTAGCTAGGAATTGCTTATTGTAATACATTTTCCTTGCCCGTAAATGGTTTTTGCGAAGGTTTGTGTACGGGGAAGTCTTTGGTATTCAGGAAATCTTTGTATCTCGGAATTTCATATATATATATATAATATATATATATATATATATATATATATATATATATATATATAATCTTTATGGACATCTTGGTTTACGGTGGCTTCTGTTCGAAGTTTCACAATTTAATGCGTTATTTGGCTGGTATTGTTGTGAAATATTATTGAAAACCTACTCTTATCGTTATGAAAAGGACAGTTCGAGCGAACATAAACGGCGCGACGGAGGAATTTTTTTTACACAAAACGTTTGCTGTATGGATATATTGTTCTGAGAAAAGTGTCTTGTAATCGCTATTGTCGAAAAAGGTAATTGCTTATGAACTTGCAATAAGGAAACAAATATTTTCCGAGTTACTGTTTATGTTATTGCCAGAGTAAAACCATACTTTATGGCAATGCACCTGAAGGTAACAACAGATGATATTAATGAAACATTCTGAGTGAAAGAGCCAGATCTCCCCAAAGTCTGCGTTTCCCATAGTAGTAACGCAGCTTTAACCAGGAGCATGCAAACTCATACCCAGGCACACAAGAGCCCCTTAAACAGACCTTGAAGTTCGCCCTTCGACTGTGCATGAACGAATCAGCTTTCCGGAAGAGGAAACAATGAATTAATCTCAATGGAAGCAACGGTAAATTTGCCGAGCTTTTGCCGAGAACGGCTTTCTCCGTGCTTGTGATTGCACAAAAGAAATTTTGATTGAGGGTTTGTATTTACAGATCGAGGTAGAGCTAACATTCGAAACGTGCAGGTATATTAGATTGGTGTTCGATAAGAAAATTCTCCTCCCTTCATGTTGGGTGTTCAACTTGTTTTTGCGCAACTTGCACTGCTTTTGGGACGGGACTTGAGTGAAAAGGGACCTAAATCTTACGACAAAATAATTTTCAATTATTTTGTCTTTATCGTTGAGTGTCACGACTTTCAATCGCTGACTAATATATATATATATATATATATATATATATATATATATATATATATATATATATATATATATATATATATATATATATATATATAGGTAGCTCGGAAGCCTTCCATTACTTAGGGTGCAACACACTTCAGTCCTGTAGTTATCCATTATTATATGAATATATAATTGTCGAAGTTAACAGAAACATCATGGGTTTTACCGAGGAGCACCAAAACAGATTAATCTCTTTGGTACTTCCAAAATAATTTGCTTTTATGGAATACTTTTACTTCTTCATCTGGTAACGTATTGTCGTATTGGCACAAACTCAGAGCCATTCGAGAGTCTGGATTTGCAATTGCAAATAGCACAGAACTTCTACCGGGCAATGCAAGGTAATGGAAAAGTTACATTCCCCCCATCACATCCCCCCCTTTTTTTGTATCTCTCTCTCTCTCTCTCTCTCTCTCTCTCTCTCTCTCTCTCTCTCTTTTTTAACTTTCACTCTTTGTTAAAGTTTCTCCTCGCAACCAACTTTGTCTTTACTCCATTCTGTGTTTCCCAGATTCTGCATTAATTCATTTCAATATTCCTGTTTCCTTTTTTATAAAGTTCGCGTATTTTTAGTTTGTTCGTTTCCATTTTTATGTAATTCTTGGAAAGTCGTTATTGTTCAGACAGTCATAAGCAGAGGTATCAATATTTCATGTATACATGCGTTTATGCATAAATGTACTGGCCTTATGGCACATATATGTGTTTACAAAGAATTGTGTGTGTCATTTGTATTCGGTATACTTGAAATGAGCTAGCTTTTATCATAACTCAAATAATTACTGACATGTTATATTTTGTCACTTACTCTGCTGTATTGAATTCAAGTGACATTTTCAGGTAGGCCCAATGCTCAACTAAATTTCTGCCAACAATATTATATAGTTCTTCATCATTTGTGAAACTATTCACATAATTTTTATACACCATTTGAATATCTTATTAAGATCCGCTGTATATATACACATACTGTACATATATGCATATTTCTATTTATCTTTACACACACACACACACACATATATATATATATACAATATATATATATACATTATATATATATATATATATATATATATATATATATATATATATATATATATATATATATATATATATGTGTGTGTGTGTGTGTGTGTGTGTGTGTGTGTGTGTGTGTGTGTAAGTGTGTATAATACAGAAATGATGCTAAAGATTTTTTATTGTTTTATTGTTGCATAAATGTAACATCATACTCCTTTATATAAGATTAAAACGCCTCTTCTTTTAACTTGTCGAGTATACTTATGCATAAAAAGCGTATCATCTGACCAGGCAAAACATCAATGTATTGCACCATATTATTTGCCTCCGCCATTGTTAATATTACGCTATTTCTTATTTGGGTGTCACATTTACGACACATGTATGTGTACCTGCCCATTGATTTTGACAAATGCGTGTTCACAAATCACTCCACTTTCCCAGGAAAGTCAGTATTCGGAACTTATATATTGAAATCCCAGATGTATTTCCCATACGTACAGCCGTGGCACTTTTAATCATCAACCTTCTTCAGCTCGATGCAAGAATGGTCTAGTTCATTGTCCTGAGGCACCGTACCCTAGAGAAATCGACAAACATCCTTAAAAGTATTATTGGTAATTGAAGAGAGACCACCGGCTCCCATGCTGTGTCCAACATGTGTAGAAAGAATCTATGTCAAGTGAACCATGAAAAACGGCATTGCCATACCGGATTAGGAACCTGGTACCTCCCAAGGCTAACATCCAGATCTGCCCCTCCCCTCTTCCCAGGATCTCGTTCCTCCAGTGACACGGGTCGGTGGATGACCAAATAAAGCATGTTGAAGTCATTGTTGAATTCTTCATTCCTGTTGCAGAGCTGCAGCATCATCATCAAGAATACAAATACTGGAAGCAATAGTAATGGTTGCACCTTCAAACCTCAGCTGTCATGCCACTTATAACTCTCACTTCAGTTACCGGAAGTCGCACCCGGTGAACATCTGTTATTCAATGCCAAAATACTCTCAGAGATACATACTGGGAAATGTTGACGTCTCAATTTTCCAGTATGTACCTCAGAGCTCTTAGAATTTGTAGTCCTGAATTTTGAGAAGATGAGTTTGAAATTAATGGTATAATGGGAGATTCATTGTTAACCCTCTTCATCTTTTGGAACTTTGTAGAAATAAAGGAAAAAAAAAATTTTACAATCAATATTAACAAAGAATTTAAGAATATTCTCCGTGCACCATTTCATCCTAATTTCATTTCTGCTGTACCCATTTAAAAAAATATTGATATTAACTTAGTATTTAAAAATGATAATATTTTGAGAGATGAACTAATTAGAAATAGCCCGCCCAATTCAAACAATGCTGTCTACAGTATTCCTTGCAAAGAATGTAATAAGATTTATATAGCTCAAACTTCTAAAAGGTATTAAAATACAATGCTCACAGCACAAATATGCCATTGCAAGAGGCTTAACGAATAATGGTATTGTGGATCATTGGCTTAAGACAGGTCATGCCATTAACTGGAATGAGGCATCGATAATCCACACGGTCAATGACCAAAGGAAATGGAATCTGTTGGAGTCCATTTTTATTGAAGCCACATCAGCGAGGAATGTAAATCTCCACCCTGGATTAGCTTTTAATCCTCTTTCCATGTCGTTTTGCTCAAAGAACATGCTGCTAAGGTTAACAAACTGTAACCCTGCCCTCCCTTTGCATAGATAAGCCTGTCAACCTCTCCTTGATTCTTTACGGACTGCTCTGTGAGTAAGATCTCGTGCTGGCATAAGGCCAGCTCAATCAAAAACATCATCATCTTCTTGATTCAGTGTGAAGTTGAGAATGTAGAAATAAACTACGAAAGTACTTGTTCAAAGTCCCCAGATTCATTCTCCTTCTACCGTGGATTTAAGGATATTCTCAAGCACGTGTTCCTTCGTGCTACACACACACACACACACAACACACACACACACACACACACACACACACACACACACACACACACACACACATATATATAGTATATTATATACTGTATATATATATATATATATATATATATATATATATATATATATATATATATATATATATATATATATATATATATACAGTATATATATATATATATATATATATATATATATATACAGTATATATATATATATATATATATATATATATATATATATATATATATATATATTCTCATGGCAAAGTAAACCCACAAATGTGATTTGGAAATAAATATATCCTACGTCATAATATTTACATTTGCTTACTGAGGGTTTCTTGAGTTGAGACTATGTCCAAAGTTCATCGCATAATTTATATGATTCTTGATGCATCAGAGGGACAAATCAGTCATATGCAAGTTTTCTCCGTTGAATTAACTTTGCTCTGATCTGTGTCTTGGAAAATCTTTCTATCTGACTTGTAATAGGTCTGTGAGATTAGGATAATCCATATCATATATAGTTGTGGTTTTGGTTTTGCGTCAGTTAATTCAGGGAATTCCATACATTTTCCATGTAAGTAACTACACATATACATGTACCTCGTTATCTTTATTTCAACTGTTTTGCTCTTATCTTAACCAACGCATCTAATGGTAGAGATGATGATAAAACTTATCACGTAATAAGATACGTAATGGTCTCAAAATAATGTTACTACATAATACCACTGTAAGTGTAATGTCATAGCTTAATATTACTCCTTAGTCATTTCATAACTTCATTCTACTGGAGTTTTTAGTAGTATGACAGCTGAATGCCTCGTTGCCTATTGTACAACATAAATGATTCTGCAATGTTACTGGGTATGGCTGTTGTAAGTAGTGCCACATGCGTTGCTACTTTAATATCACAGGTATACGTCACGATTACGGAATTCCTTGGTATTGGTTTCCTTCTGCCACTCAGTATGAATGTCGGCTCTTTCTCAAGCTATCTCTAGGTGCTCTGCTTCTTCTGAAGATAAGAGCAACGTCAGTGATTGTGGTGGAAAGTAATCGTAATAAAAGTAAGATGGAACATAACTGATGTTATTGAAGATAAAGGATGTAGATGTAATAGGTCTGCCAGGAGACAAAACTGAGGGTGTGTAGTAAAAATACATTTTGTGAGGTGATAACTCTGCAGCGTATGAAGATAAGCGTTATTTCGAAACTAGTTCGTTGTTGTGGCAGTACTTGAAACATAAGATTAGCAGTGATTCCTTTATGCCTCTAATTATATTGTACCATTGCTTGAATATATTTTCCTTAATCTGATATCCGTAACGTCCAGTGATCTTTATTTCAAAGTCACTTAATTGTAATTTTCAGTTTTCCCAACAGTGGTAAGTTTGATTTATGCCAGTATCTGAAGATGTTAGGTTATGGAACGTTCAGTTTCTGAGTACTGCTAGTTCACAGAACATCAGCGTCCTTATTCTGATGTTCCAGAATACCTCGTTTGACCGTGCCATAAAATGATGGTGTCTTACGAGTGGTAAATTCACTATTCCAGCTCTTTGATTTGTTCATTATGTTCTTTTGAATTTTTAGATATCTCTGCTTTGTTTCCTCAGGATGTATGTATGTCATGAATGGTAATGATTGGGAACATCATAAAATTCAAACGTTATTAAATTTCCATTGTGTTCTCTTTTTTTCCAATTTCTTTTTGTGTTGCTGCAGTCCCCTTCGTTCTTTCATGTGAGCGCCTACTAAAGAAAAAAATGTTTTCAGACTTTTTCACTCCCCTCTTTTATTCCATTGGTTATTTTTCTCTCCCCCTTTCCATCCTAATCATATTTCCCTCCCTCTCTCTCTCTCTCTCTCTCTCTCTCTCTCTCTCTCTCTCTCTCTCTCTCTCTCTCTCTCTCTCTCTCTCTCTCAATTGGTAATTCATTTATTCATGCCCTTGATTATCGATGCTCATTTGTTGCAGTAATGATATGTTACACGAATCTCTATATTTCCTAGTTAGTATGGGCTTGAACGCCCCGTGGTCGCCCTTTTTGGTTATTTTCATTCAAAGGCCGCGCATGTTATTCTCTTCTCTTGAGACAACATAGTTTTGGGAATATGATAGAAGTTGATCTCTCTTGCCATTTAGGAGGCATTTCCACCTACCATTAGGTCCACAATATCAAGGTGTTACCGCTTACTGCCACACCCTAGTAGCAATGCTCAGTCGCATTACTGACGTTTGTGGTTGCAGTTTACCTCTAAATGGAGAGGCTTATCAGCTATTTAGAGGGCATTTCCTCCCCAAAGAAGTTCGCATCCCTCTACCCGGCGCCCATCTGCCTTGGAGCGTGGCATTTGAATTTCAAGCCACTGGCATTTCCGAGGGTAGTAGTTTGCAGGTACCACCGCTACTACTACAACGGCACCAGTCGGTTTTAATTAACTGACCTAGAGCGGCATGTTAAAGAAGTTTCCTGCTAAAGGGTTTATCCATAAGTCATCAATTTAAGTATGATTTCGGCAGGGGTCATTTTCTCTCTTTTCCTATGGAGTCTAGGTCAAAGTTGAATATAATATATATATGTATGTATATAATCTACACATGTATATATATATTATATATATACATATACATATATATTATATGTTATATATATATATTTTTATATGTATATACTATATAATATATACACACACACACACACACACACACATATATATAATATATATATATATATATATACACTGTATGTATATATATATATATATAATATATATATACACTATATATATATACTATATATATATAATACTGTATATATATATACTGTGTGTATATATATATATATATATATATATATATATATATACATATATATAAGTAATATATATTTATAAGAGAGAGAAGAGAGAGAGAGAGAGAGAGAGAGAGAGAGAGAGAGAGAGAGAGAGAGAGAGATATGCTCCCAGGAAAGGCAAGGCTACTATATAGTCTTTATTGCTTGCTTCCTCAGCTGCAAGGGCACTAAAACATAATAATGAAAACTCCGGTGGAATGCGAGTTGGACACGTTTCAATCTTTTTTTTTTTTAATTCCAAGAATCGCATATTATGAACCACTGGCCCTGGGTGAAATTTGTTTTTTGTAAATATTCTCTATAAAAGGAACAATCTCTCTCTCTCTCTCTCTCTCTCTCTCTTGGTATAATATATATATATATATATATATATATATATATATATATATATATATATATATATATATATATATATATACGTATACACACACGCGCACACACATATACATACATACACATATATAGTATATATATATATATATATATATATATATATATATATATATATATATTATAAATTTTTATAATAAGCCTAGATAATGCCATTATAATGTATCACATAATTCGTGTTTGTACCGTCTTTGTTGTGGTATTCTAAGTGGTTCTGGCTTTCTGATCTATTACCCTAATTTGCTCCACATTTTTTCGTCTCTTTGTTTCGTACGCATTTTCCTCTACACTTTCTTGTCAATGAGGGATTACATAAACAGGAAAAGAATGTTAAGTGCTACTCCGTGAGGCAAATTTAGATCATGAGGATCTTTTATAATCTTTTTGCATTATCCTCTCTCTCTCTCTCTCTCTCTCTCTCTCTCTCTCTCTCTCTCTCTCTCTCTCTCTCTCGTATAGACATCAGCTACACCAGAGGAACATTTAAAAAAAAAACATTGTAATATTAACCTCATCACAAGCGGAAATACAAAATTATACTCAGTCCCAATCAAACAACCAACATTTGGACAGTAAAGAATCAATTAATCAGTCTCAGTGCTGATCCAGAAGTAGTGGTAAAATTGAGCTCGCTCTTATTTGACGTTTTATATCCTATTCGGGTACCTTTGTAATTGTTCGTAGCGAATGAAAACGTTTAGATATTAAGAGTTCTCTTAGCTGAACATCAGTGTAATTTGAACAGCACCGAAGTAGGGTCAGTATTTTGGGCAAGTAGTAAAATGTATATTTCTAAATAGGTTGACAGGATATTACGGCTGCCTCTTGGTATTTGCTAACAGTTTGACAGTTACTAGGCAATGAAAGTCTCTCCCATAATGGCCCTAGATAATATTTTCTTCTTAGATCTCAAGCATTTTACATTTTAATGAAGTTATCACTTTTAATGAAGTTCCATGTATGCTCTTTGAGAGTTAATTAAAATATTAAAATCAATTTTTTTTCCAGGTTTTCAGTGTTTACAATTTTATAGTGAGATCTGTTTACCTACGGGTCTCAACGGTCGACTCTCATGAGAGAGAGAGAGAGAGAGAGAGAGAGAGAGAGAGAGAGAGAGAGAGAGAGAGAGCTTACCTTACAGATCTTACAGCTCATTCGGGTTTCCCCAGGTCCCTCAGTGTGTGGCACCTCTAATGTCCACCAGAGAATTGCTAATGCATCTTCAGGTATATTTTGCATCTTCTAATCTTGGATGGTCTGTGAGAGAGAGAGAGAGAGAGAGAGAGAGAGAGAGAGAGAGAGAGAGAGAGAGAGAGAGAGAGAATTATTCTGGTAGATTTTCCGTAAGCCCTTTGAAATTGTACGACTTGCTCTGCAGAATGCTCAGTGGTTCCAGTGTTTCGTAAATTATGCTTATTTCAAGCTGCAAAGGAAAGGAGTGGCCCTCTTGACTGCACGAATTCAGCGAAGTTTGGACGTGGCGAAGTTCATCGCTTCAAGTAAAAAGGTTTCTATATTTTTATATTGGACTTTGCTTATGAAAGTTGCCGGTCTCATTTTCCGGTTGGAAAGTTCCCGGTGCATTTCTTCTTAGGACCTTCGTTATACTTATACTTAGTGAAGGTTGTCTGTTTATTTCCTTTTAAAAAGGTTGTCATAATTTCTTCTGGTTTATTGGAGGGTTGCATTTCTCTAGTCAGGCAGACAACGAAAGAGCGGACTTTTTTTTTTTTTTTTTTTTTTTTTTTTTTTAATTAAATGAAGGAATTGTGCTGGGTGGTCCCTTAATTTTATTAGAATATAAGGAGAGAGACGCGATTAGTGTAACATAATCTTTCAACCATGCCACACAAATTATCTTTCCAATTTTCATTTCCAGTCTAAAGCAATACACCAAGCCCTCAAACGTATTTTCAAAATTATATTAGGACCATTGGATAACAAGTTTTTTCGGCTTCAGTGTGAATCGTAATTCATTTCGGAGTTATTTTTAGGTATTAATTTATATACCATTAATAAGCTATCAGAAGTATCGCAGATGATTGCCAAACATTGTAGTAGGTGAAAAGCGGGGAGAAGGAATAATCGGCAAGGTTGACGGTACTGAAACATCGCATACGTTTACCTTAGACTTGTTTATTGGGAAACTACCATGTAGTAAGGGTTAAATGACAAAAGTGA
>NC_087204.1:48786676-48819176 GCF_015104395.2 Macrobrachium nipponense | reverse complement strand
TGTTTATGAGCTGTAATTTTTGATACGTTCATTAAATTCAGTGAATGTCGTTATTACACGGTAAATGTAACAAATCATTGTTACACATCCTTGACGGACGTTCCACTAAATGATGAAAATTAAACGGTGTGTGATGTAAGAAGTGTGTTACAGCCCAGACGACGTGTTGATGGATAGCAGAGATGTCTTGGTTGATTGACAGTCGCTTTACCAAATGGAGGGCTTCTCTTTCGAGTTGCTCATTTGATTAGTATCTCTCTTTTTTCCCATTTCGTTTTGATTCAACGCCAAGTGTTTGAATGCATCTGTATCTGATTCTTTCTTCCCACGTGAGGTATTTTCACGAGTTCGTTATTCAAGGCGTTGTCGTCAGTGATTTGGTTTTGCATTGGATGGGCTAAGTTTGAAACGTTGTTGTCATTGCAAAATAAATTTGACCTGAAATGTGCATTAGTTGCCTGTTCGAATTCGCTTGTTGCTGCAATGCTATATTTATATAAAAAAAATTCTATTGTTAAAGTAATGAACATCGAAAAATATGGAAAAACATGTTTTTTTATATGAACTATAGACTTGAATAAGAGTAGATTTATTGTTATCATCATCACTATTATAATCTTCAATTCCGGAAATGAATTTGTATGCGAGTCCAAGTATGAAAACGCAGCCATTTTGCATTTTCAAGTTATCTACGGTGGATTGTGGATTCCATTTTGGTTAAGTATAAGGTGCCATTCTTTTCTAGTATGAAGATATATGCTTTGCAAATTTACTTAAGGCTTATGCTCCCTCTGGTGTTGGTTTTTGCATATTATTAGTATGTTTTTCGTTTTTCATTTATGAAGTATTTTATTAGTTACACGTGATTTAGTAGTTGAAAAATATCTTCTTGAAAGAAAACATCGGTTGTTTTAGTTTTATATTAGTTTTACTTTTGTTTAGAAAGTGTTTAGTATATGTATTCAACATTAAACCAGATTTTCTACCAATGTGGCCTCAGAAAATAAAATTCAATGCACTGATTAGTCACCTCGATATATTACCTGCTGAGTCGTGGATGAACCCTCTTGCAGAAAACTTTCACTTCTTAAACCTACATAGGAGACGCATCAGCATTGCATCGGACACTCCTACACGAATTTCAGAATACTAATACCTCTGTTTCCAGTACTCTCCTATTCCCTCCAACACCTGGAATTATGTCTTCTTTGCACCCACCTATCTTCCTTCCTTCCTTCCTGCTTTCCACATTATAAAGGTTGTTGGAATACAATGCTCATTTGAGTGACGGTGAAACTTGACAAAAGGACTGGTAGGAGAGTTGGATAAGTTGCAAGTGTTAGAAAGAAATGGCTTATACTGAGGAGGTATTAGAGGGCATGCAAGATAAAGGTAAATGGCACAGTGTATCTAAGTTGCTTCGATGCCCTCCTGAGCCTTTTTCTATAATGTTATGAAAGTTTGCCACAATGAGGATTCATCCATAAGTTCTTTTCACCAACTTAAATATAAATGTTGCAGTGACAATTGTGGTGATTTCTTTGGATATGTTCTTTCTTAGGTGAAAAGACTTGTGGTTGAATATATATTCACGCGCTCATACTCGCTGGCATGTACATACATATTTATGTATATAACAACATATATGTTTATGTAAATACATACGTATATATATATATATATATATATATATATATATATATAGATTAAACTGCAGATGGTGTGGGTCCAAAGGAGACAGTCGGTGGTTGAAAATAGATTGAGAGGGAAAGGAAAAATCTGTTTAATTGTTTGCAATATGAAGGAAAATACGAGGTCTTCAGAGCGCTTTTAGGACCACTTATCTGAAAAAAGTAAAAAAATTACTTTTCGTCCCTCTCCTCATGACTGAAATGGATTATAATTTGGTACTGAGGAGCTTACCAAGAGTGGTTCTCAAGAATTTTATTTCCTTCTATTCCTATCTCAGAGGAGTACAGTTTTATGATTATATATATATATATATATTATATATATAATATATATATATATATATATATTGGCTGTGTCGTTTTATTGAGTCGGTGAGTCAAGATCATTAAGTTCATATCATACAAAAATAACTCTTGACTTGGGTTTTAGTGGAAGACTTAAAGAGGCAAATCCAAAATATGTGATAGCTGAATGGGTTATGTGTAATTAGCTGGAAATTCCTTACGAAAGTAAGAGTAGTGATAGTAGATTCACATCTGCCGTGCATTTGATGTCTAGGCCAGACCCTTACGACGCTCCTGATTGGCTGTTGATAAGCCAATCACTGGGCTGAAAACTCTGTCTCGCTCGAGAGTTCACATGGGTAGGATCTATGTTCCACCTCTCCTGAGGGATACGGCTGTCAATCCTGCCTATGTGAACTCTCGAGAGAGACTGAGAGTTTCGAGCCCTGTGACTGGTTTATCAACAGTCAATCAGGAGCGTCGTAAATGACTGGCCTAGACATCAAATGCACGGTTGATGTGACTCTACTATAGTGTAGTTGAATGTATGTTACTATATGGAAATGAATTGTGGTGTGACCGTGAATGAAACTATAACTTAGTTATTTTACCAGTTTTAAAATTAAGCTATCTTATAAGTGATACCGCTTTGCGAAATTAAGGAAGCCCGATGAGACGATGATGGAAGGGAGATGGAAATGGCGTGGACATGTCCTTCGCACAACCTCAGCGAGAACTATGAGAGATGAGGCCGTAGATGAGTGGAGATTTGTGGAAGGTGAAGCGTAGTGAAGAAATGAATGACTGAACTTCCCAGACGGCCTTCGCGTGTCGCGGCCTTGGAGGCGATGGTGATGAAATGGAAGGGGTTCTTGACGCCTCTTAATGATTGTTTTATGCAATTGGTGTGAAGTGTGATGTCGTCTTCCGTGTATTGGCACGTTTGAGAGGGAAGTTGCAATTTCCTCTTTGAATGGATAATATTATACAGAAAATCTATATTTTGAAAGTGT
Organism: Macrobrachium nipponense; assembly: GCF_015104395.2. Taxonomy (NCBI): domain Eukaryota; kingdom Metazoa; phylum Arthropoda; class Malacostraca; order Decapoda; family Palaemonidae; genus Macrobrachium; species Macrobrachium nipponense. The sequence goes on along the minus strand of NC_087204.1, from coordinate 48,816,187 downwards.
GCCTTGTTCATTCGATGTGGAATTTTGTTTTACTGAGGCTTATTTCACTAGTATGTTTTTAAACAAAAACTTTCATTTTAGGCAAATTATTGCACGTAAAATTAACCCTTTATTTCATGGTTATTATCCTCGTAATTTTTCCTGAATAAAACTAAATCAGTTAAACAGTTATTAAGAATCTATCTTCTCAGAGATGACGTATAAAACCTATAATGTTTTAATTACGTTTTATATTTATATTATCTTCGTAATTTTTCCTGAATAAAACTAAATCAGTTAAACAGTTATTAAGAATCTATCTTCCCAGAGATGACGTATAAAACTTATAATGTTTTAATTACGTTTTATATTTTTATCTTTGGGAAAGCAGCGTTGATGACTCTTGATGGAACCATTTTCTTTGTTAAACAACTTCTGTCCCGAGTAACGTTCGTGGCACTGACGCCTCTTTCACGGCTCTTAAATTCTCCTCTCTTCGTCTTGACTGACGTTCCCATTGCCAAAGGGAAGGAATCGGGTTACAGGCATCAAGAGGGTGAAATACAGAGGGTGAAAAATGGATGTCTTGTACGTCTCCTAGACAGCAGACCCTGCACCGCAGCAAGGGCACATCGCCAGCAGATGCCTCAGCAGCAGCAGCACCAGCAGACGTAAACGCCTGACTACAGGTGTACATTGGTCGTTCCTTATCCTTCGGCGAAGAAGGTTGTGCTTCGGTATGACGGATCCTTATTTCCCCTTTTTCCTTAGATTCAAGATGCCCTGTCATTGCGAGATGAGAGAGAGAGAGAGAGAGAGAGAGAGAGAGAGAGAGAGAGAGAGAGAGAGAGAGAGAGAGAGAGAGAGGAAAGGTGGAAAGCCAGTTTCTCAAAACTAGGAGTATATATGTTTATATATGTATATATATATATATATATATATATATATGTATATGTATATATATATATATATATATATATATATATATATATATATATATATATTATTCTGTAGACAGAAAATACATACATAATGCAAACATACACAGTGCACCAAAGAAATGCATTGGGTCTGATGAGAAGCAAATCCAGTTTTGGGTCGATTGAGATTAATTTTACTTTTTGGTCCGAACTCGAGGGAATATTGACTTTGATGCGAGCTTTTGATGGAAGAGCGTCATGGGGAGTTTTCAGTGCAGGGGTTTGTTATCGATGGAAGTTAAAGAAATCTTCTTCATTGAAATCAATTCAAGACACTTTTATTCATTATTATGCTTTTGAATATATAATGTGGTCCTGCTTGAAATGAAAGATACTGGATATTCTCTGTCCATTTTATTTCTTTTGCTGGTGTGCGAGTATTTTCGTATGAAGTTTTGTTTTTGTAAAAGATTGTAGAATTGTTTCGTTTAGAACCTTAGCACTTGTATTTTGTAGTGTTTACTTATTTGATTTAGTGCTGATTTCTTAAACGTTTTACTACTTGGCTTTCACTATAATCTTTTAGGCCATTTGGAGGTCATGATAGATATAGTCTGACCTCACTGCCAATCGTCATCAGTAATGGACAATTAACTCATCAGCAAAGTCAGCGTTACCTCATTAGGCACAACTGTATTTTGCCCTTTATAAAAACAAATGAAATATATAAAAACATTCAGCACCGTTAATAACATGTGGGCAATGTCTCTGACACCGAATAATCAAACAATGTCATTTAAATAGAAAGTCACTTCCTGGTGTTACTTAAGCAATTGTACAAAATAGTACATGGACATCTTCAGGAACAGACAATTCAACAATATTTAGCTAAATAGTGGGACAAGTATACTCATGTAGCAGCAAATGAAAACTTTACCCAAACAATCATACATAAATATAAATATGATTTAAAATGGTAAAATGGACATGTTTGTAGTACAGTATGCAAAAAAACTCATTATTACTCTGTATACAGAATTATATAACTATATATAAGTTAAATATGTACACTGTACTAGGCACTTTCATAGAAAAAAAAACTTAATATTCTATTCCCAAATGCCTCGTGAGTTTAAGCACTGCTTTAAAAGTCCATAGTATAAGATTGGGTGGGGAATAAATAAAGAGAGTACAGAAGTTCAAGTACTTGGAGGCCATTTTAAAGGATAGTGGAAGCATGGACCAAGAGGTAAGACGTCGAATTCAGGCAGGATGGAATAACTGGAGGTCTGCATCAGGGGTCCTCTGTGACAAGAAGGTTCCTCTGATATTGAAGGGAAAGTTTCATAGGACGGTGGTCAGACCAGCAATGTTATATGGAACAGAAACAGCAAGTATGAGGAAAACAGAGGAGAAGAAGATGGATGTAGCAGAAATGAGAATGTTGATATGGATGTCGGGAGTAACAAGAGAAGATAGGATTAGAAATGAGTATATAGAGGATCGACAAAGGTAGTTGAAATATCAAAGAAAATACAGGAGGGAAGGCTTCGATGGTATGGCCACCTGTTACGACGGAGAGGAACATCATGTTGGAAGACATACGATGGAAATGGAAGTGCAGGGTAGAAGGAAGAAGGGAAGACCAAGAAAGAGATGGCGTGATTGTGTAAGTGAAGATATGTTATGGAAAGGTATTGACGAGAACGATGCACAGGTTAGAAATCGATGGAAACGACTCATTCATAACGGCGACCCCATATAAAAATGGATTAAAGCTGGGAAGAAGAAGAAGATGAAAAGTCCTTTACTGAGCCTGTGATTAGATCGAATCAGTTCAGGTGTTATGACACCAAATGCTTTATCCATAGCTACCATGAGCTGCCCATAGTTTCCCCTGCTCTTCTTGCTGATGCAGCTGTGTAGTTTTCTGCGGTCCCATAAATGTGGTGCTTCAACGTTGCTTTCAGCACAGCGAAGCAATGTTCAATTGGGTTCGAAAAGGGCGAATGCTGTGGATGGGACCTTGCTTCGTGGTTTTGCATAACTTAACCTGCACCACAGTGGCATGAGGCATTGTCCATGATTAATACGGCTTCTTTTTCTCCAAGAATGTCTTCAAGAGAAGAAATAAAGCTAGCATAAACTAACTTCGTAACTGAGCATGCATTTCATGGTAAACTAAACCAGCTCCATCAGAAATAGCCGATGTCAAACTTATGTTTGTCCGTCTCTGACCCAAACTAGTACTCTTATGGGAAGTTCACCTCTCACTGCTCGACTGTACATTCGCTTTGTGTATAAATTAAAACCACTTTCACCAAAGTTGGTACGGTGACTTTGCAACACATCTTCATACATGTAATGTGCATACTGCACCCTATCTTCCTTTACAGCTGGAGAGTTCCTGTCCTGTGGCACATTTTCACATTTTTTTATAGTAATGAGCGCTGCATCTACTGCCCTCGACACTGTAGTCACAAACATGGGCTTTTGCATGGAATGACTTCCTCATCATCATCACTCTCGCTCTTCCTTCCAGTCTACACGACCATCGGCAAAATAACTTTCTTTTTTTTTTCTTTCCCATCTTATAATTCCATATGCCGTTGTCCTCTTGATGGCAAGAGGCTCAGCAGCTGCGACGAGAAAATCTTCGTTCGCCTCATACTTCTGAATGAGTCTCCTCTTATCTTCCTGGGAAATATGATTACGTGAGAGCGGCATAGTGTCTTCGAACGCTAATATGACAATGACTGCGGTTCAAAACAATATAGAATATAAGCTCGTGTTAGGCAATCTCTCCCCTTTGTTTCCTAATTAGAAATAGCATTTTGTTTCATTTTCGGATTGTTTACTGTAATTGTCATAGAATTATTAAATTGACTTGTCCCTCGATTTTAATTCTCGTTAGGAAATTGGTTTGTCTAACTTTTTTCCACTTGTCTCACAGATTGTTACACTTACTCTGTATCTCATACGAGGTGTTTAAACTGTCAGACATACTTTTTTTCCACATGAGTATTTTAAGAACTTTTTCTTTGTCTTATGATTTTAAATCTTGTCCTTATTCACTGAAAAGCTATCTCTATATAATGCAAAATACTGTACTGTTGGCGGACTGCTCTTTATTACGATACTATGGTGATAATCGGCGCTGGACTCATAACTTGATAGTTGTTTTATTTTCATTTGGAGACAATATTCTGATTCACTTATAACCTTTCATGATCAAGATGGTCATCGTCATGAGAGTCCGGTGCATGAGACAACTTACAGACCTCCAGCTTTTAGCAATATCGATTTTCAATCGGTCGATGGAAATTCTTTGACATATGACGAGAAAATTCTGGAGGCCGAGTGATTCTCTCTCTCTCTCTCTCTCTCTCTCTCTCTCTCTCTCTCTCTCTCTCTCTCTATCTCTGTCTCTCCTCGTCTCTCTCTCTCTCTCTCTCTCTCTCTCTCTCTCTCTCTCTCTCTATGTGGCCTCATATTCATATGAGGTGAAATTTTCAATGCTTGCGGACATTTATTTTTTTTTATTTTGGCAACCGACGGTGATATTGCATTAGGGAGAAAAAAAACAAAATAGTTTATTTCTAAGCTCGCAGTATTAAATAAACCATTATATATATATATATATATATATATATATATATATATATATATATATATATATATATATATATATATATATATATATATATCGTAAACATAAGTAAATGCTGTAAGTCACATTTGACCAACAGCTGACGTCAAGTCGAACCTAACTCCCGACTTTCATCAGCCTGAAAATAGCTTTATTGTTCGAGCCTTTGTTTAGCCAAGGATAATATTTTTTTTCATCGCCGCTGCTCTATTAACAATAATAAATTTCATGTAAATATATGCTTTTTGCCCCAAAAATCTTTGGCTTTTATTTGTAATAAAATTAAGCCTAAAAGTTTACTTTTCCTGATGAAGCAACTCTCCATGCGAATATTAATGTAAAAGGTAGTGAAAATAATATATTATTTCGATTGTAAGGAAACTTTTTATTCTAAATATATTATATATATATATATATATATATATATAATATATATATATATATATATATATATATATGACAACATAGTAATACGCGGTGAACGACTTATTAATATACAGGATACTTAAGATTTAATGTATGCTAAGTAGTATCATTTACGTTGGCCCGCCTCACTATGTGATTAGTTTCTTGTTTGTTTTGTGCCGTTTGGGTACTTTTGTTTTCTTCTTATATTTATACATTATTTACTTTGTTCGGTACCTAAAAGGAGACTATAGTAAATGAATGAAATCATTAGGCACTGATACGCATGACTATTCCCTTTTGGCTCTTGAGATATTATATATACGTATATATACATGTGTGCATATATATATATATATATATATATATATATATATATATATATATATATATATATATACGTTTAGGTACTGAACGTTCTAATACTTTTTATTGACATTTTTTAAATGTTAGGTTTTCAGTATGTTTTAATGTTTCTTTAGTATTTGTTTTAGTTCAAGTTCCAAGTTTTTAGGCTTTTTTAAGCTTTTTTATCTGAGTCGATTCTTAATTTTTATTCTTTGTACTCTTATAGCCCTGATAATGAGATATGTAGTCTCGAAAATTTGGCCAAATTTGTAGGATATTACGATGGCTGTTTGTGTTCTATTCCTGGAGAATTTTCGGCGTTCTAGATGCCCAGTCTTCATGCTACAAAACTGCAACATCCCGCTTCCTGTGTGGGTAAAATAGGATTATAGCCAATAAAACAGTCTGTTAGTGATAAGCATAATTTTGACTTTTTACTCTGACGCCATTTAGAAATTTACACAAATTTTTCAAACAGTACATATATGTATTGGTATATATATATATATTATATATATATATATATATATATATATATATATATATATATGTATATTTATATATACATATTTTTCTTTTATATTTATATCTAATTATATATACATGCAATTATATATTTACATATATATACATACATACATACATATATGTACTGTATGAAAAATTAGTGTAGATTTCTTATATGACGTCAGAGTAAAAAGAAAATATTATTCTTATCACTGACAGATTGTTTTATTGTCTATAGTTTTATTTTGCCTACAAGGGAGCGGAATGTTGCATGTTTGCAGTATGAAGAGCAAACTTCTGCATTCTGTAAATAATATGATTAACACTCCATTGCGTTCCGTTCTTTAATAGTAAAATTATCATTGTATTAATACAATGATCATTAAAACTATTAAAACATGTTAATCTGGTTTGTACCGTACTTCATAAATAAGATATTATTGTTAACATACACCGTCATTATTATCATCATTATCGTCACCGATGTTATTATAAGAGTATGAAATAGATTATGGCCTTTTGATGATTCGTATTTATCGGTTTGATATCTAAGAGCGTTTCTGTAAGAAGTTCAGAATTTTGACAGATTATATTTATGGGCCATTCTTATCTGTTACAGACAATAACACACAGTGAACGAAAGTTTCACGATAAATCCAACCAGTCTCTTTGTACAAATAACCAAACGCAGCTGCCTGCTAAAGTAAGATCTGTGTACTGTTTTCTGTTACAGTGAAATTGCTATGGATTAATACTCCATGTGACGATGTACATAACGCATCCACAAATTGAAAAGAAGTTACTGTAGTGTCAAGTGATATTGCTATAGTTGCCTATTGCCTGAATATTGCAATTGCCACTAACTGCATTGAAATCGCAGTAATTACTTATTACAGTGATATCGCTATAGTCCACACTGTTCGGTATATCGTCCTAGTTACTTCTTACCATGGAGGACCAAGGGGTGACCAGGATGAGCTTTCTGAAGAAGAGGCTATCGAGACCGTCTTTCCAACTCAAGTTCGGCAGATGACCACCAGATGGCCATGCCACTTCGGACTATCTTTCAGGTGTTTTGAAGGACGTGGCTGGCCCGGGTTCAGGGGCCAAGAAAACAGGGCCACTGGCTGGAAGAAGTACAATTGTAAATAAACTTTGTGAATCTAAATGTGCCGTGTAAGCGCGATTAGGTACGTTAAGTGTTGAAGATTAAAGTATGATAAAATGCCACTGATTATTTGTGAGTGTTGTGTTCCATATATATGTATTTCGATTAGATGATCATAAATGATAAGTGACTGAATAGCAATAGTGTCCTCATTCAATTGTCCCAGAGTATCCTCTGTTGAGTGTTATGTGCATATATTTGCGAGTGATTGGTGCTTCCACATCCTTTCTATGCGTGCTCGATAGTATCTTTATCCATGATAGTTCAGTGACACTATAGAACACTGTATCAGTGCCCTTTTTAGAAATATCTTTGTGTGAATAGCTGATCGGTTAATTCATGTAGAGAAGGACTGATAACGCCATGTCAATGCAGGCTTGTTTCGCCAAACTTGTCTGGTGAGTATAAATTTTGTTGTTATAATTGTAGCTGGATAATGGTGGTGGCGGTAGTAGCAATAAATTTACAATATTTCTGTCTTCATTGGGTAATATTGTGATATTTGAGAATGTGTGGTTGGTTTCATGATTATTCTGGTGTATTTCCTTAATCTAATTTGGTTTCATTTTTGTCTTTTCATGGATGTTTGATGGTAAGATTAATTCGTTTTAGTTTATCATTCCATACTTAAACCAACAATGAATAGGAGGTTGAACTCTTTTCTGAGCATTGGCGGAATCGATTTAAACCAATTGCTAGTTGTATGGTGGTAAAATCTACATACGCAAAAAGAACGGAAAATAAACATCCGTTTTTAATGTGTGTGACACTTTAAGTAAGGCTCTTTTAAGTTTGGTGAGCTCAGCGTACTATGTGACTCGCTGGAATGCAAGGTATATAATGCAAGTAGATTCGTTCAATGTAGATTTCAAAGAGAACATTAGAAAGATATTGACATGCGGGCGACGAAAACGATGCCCAAAGAATACGTGTGTTATGTATGATACAGTAATACACATTACATTGGAAATGGAATAACGGTGCATAAGCAGATATACCTCCTGACATGCAGGCATTCCAAGTGGGATGTCATATCACAGATACTTTTCTAAGAGAAAGAGAGAGCTGTAAGTGCCAGTAAGAAGTCAGGGCTACAGAAAGAGTGGAAACTGTGTATAATAACAAAACAGAGAATAGTATTTTTGTTCCCGCTTTACGAAAAGAGAGATTGTAGGCGGTTTGAAATGTAAGTTACATGTAAAATATTCAAACTTTAAAAGAAGAGAGAGTTTACCAAAGGCCTTTTGAAAGCATGATGTAGAAACTCGCCCAACGGAATTCGAGATATTCAGCCAAAAGGGAATGGAGGTCCGTATGTAGATTTAAGAAAGATATCAAACCTCGCTTTACATTTTTGGTAAATGTAGTTTTATCCAAAAAAGATATATCCAGAGTGATTCCTATCAAGAGATATATTGAATTCATATACTTATCCAGAAACCTCATCAGCATCACGATGCTCCATTTACATTTACCATGAACCAACTTTTACGGTTTGTAGATATTAATGCTATTTCTTTCCAGTAGGTCTTTCAATCCCTCTTTACAAACCCTTTTACTTTTTCTTCGCTTCCTCGTTCCTGACACACAGGAATTTTACACTTTTCTCCAACCTATCGTCTTGTATTCAATTTACATGACCAAACCTTAAAACCCTTTGATCTGTTCGTTCACATGCACTAACTTTTTTTAATATCTATTCACTGTCTCCTCATTTTGAAGCTTTTAGTTCCTCTTACATCACATACACTGTTTAAATATTTTTTCTAAACATCACCAGTATTTTCTATATTATTTAAGTTCAAAATCACAAGTTAACTCCCATAAAGGAAAGACTATTCAACAACTCCTCCGTGCCTCACCACTTTGGCTTACATACTACTTTGCTTTTTCACAAGTTGTGGCTCACACCTTTGTAATCCTCCAGCCATTCTTTTATTTTACTCCTAAATGCCTGTACTCACCAACTACATCCTTTCTTCGATCATCCATATGATCATTCATAAGTCCATCTTCCTATTTTCGATTTACTATGATATCCGGACACTTCCTTATATTTACTCTTAATTTTCTCTTTTTGCTGCGCACTCGGGCTCCTTTAATAGCCTCCTTGGTTTCTCTTCATTTTCCCTAATCAGTAAAGTAGCCTCTGCAAACAATAACCACACTCCGTTCGCGACTCATTTTCTTATTATGCACCTTTGCGTGTATGTCAAATGTCTTTTCTCTGACTTCTTGCATCATTCCATACATAGAAAAGAAATGCAGACAGCACGCCCTTATCTCAGAACAATCGTGAAATCTTTAAATCATTTGCTAAAACTTTTCGTATAGACCCTACATCATCACCACTCCCTAAATTCTCTCTCTATTGATGTTGTAGTAAACGTTTTTTTTTAGTTATGTGTCTATCAAAAACAGCCATTTCATTGACTTCGGTATATCTCGCATAACTTTCCTAAAAAATACTTGATCATAAGCATCCCCAATATTTTACACTCATTCAGAAATAAGTTGCAAACCTAGGTCAGCTGGGCTTCTTAGATCCACTATACCCATTTTACTACATTATCTCACTGGTAATCCTATCAACGTCGGGTTTCTCCCCATTCTCCAACCTCTTAGGTTTCTTCCTTATATTCTTTATAGTTGTTTCCATAAGCTCATTCAAAGTAACACTTATCCTTTCTATTCATTGGTCATTCAGTAATGCATTTAATCTTCAACATTGGACGAATATGAAAAATTCTCTCTATCGACATAAAGCTACATTCACTTTGGACATCATCTCGGCATTTGCGTCTTTTATTCTGAAATCCATTTGTTCATTAACCTTTCTCTTTGCATTTACACTCATTGTTAATACTTTTTGACCTCTAACAATTTTCGTTCACCTTCTCATCTCCGATTTAATTAATTGCCGTAATTTTCTCTTTCGCAATGCAGCTCTTTTTTTTTTCCTTTACTAGACCTTTCATTTCCGTTTTCCTCCACTTGCTGTGTATATTTCTACTCCTTACCTCGTACAAACACAAACGGTATCTGATAATCCCATGAACCCCAACTTGACATTCGACGTAATCCTTTTCTACGCCTTCACCTCTGCGTCTTCAGCCCTACCTTGTCAATTCATCTATATTTCACTTGTATGCTCTTCTCACTTCCTTCTTATCAAATTTGGCTGTTTCATTTACATTTACAGACTCATTTCGACCACTTCCAATCCAATCTAAATTAATTTCAATCTGGACTTTAGTTTCAGCCAAGTAATGATTAGGTATATAGATGTAGCCATACGTTTTCTCCTGATATGCTCCTCTTACTTTTGATCAAACTCGTCAGTCTCAGTGACATTTTTAGCCACGTTTCAATCTATTCCTCCCCAACTAAGTTGTATCAGATGTACTCGAACCATTCCCCTTCTCGCCGTTACAGCCATCAACTAACGAACAGCATAATGTAGTAAATTTATTTTTCCGCAATTTTCTCTCTCCGAAGTATACTTACCGACACTAATTTCTGGAAGTCATGAATTCCTACAATCAGGTTCTTTTCAAAACACATTCTACGCGTTACTCTCTGCCTTCTTTACTCCAGGTAATACGCATACAAAAAATGCTGTCTCTTATGCACCTTTGTATTAAATCACCTACCACAAGTAAGTACAGAATCAGACTCTTCTAAAACATTCTCATTCATACTAATTCTTTTCTATGGTTGGATGATAGACTCACAGTATTACACCTTTTACCAACATTCTGTCCTTAACAAAATGAACTATCCTACTTTTCTCCTCGCCTACCACATCCACTCAGTTACAACATTATGCTTAGTAAACTATCTTTTCTGCTTTTTGTACCATTAATACAAGTATAGGACTTTGGACTCCTAGTCATTTTTACACCACCAGAATAGTGTTTTCTTTTCACCAGAATCCCACATTAGTGAAAAACGCCTCTGCTATTGACTTCTGAAGAAGCTGTTGTTATTAGTGGGGCATTTCCTCCTGCAAGGAGTATAAAGTCCTGACAGGTCTTCTGTGCATTGATTGACGTTATATCAGCAGCCCAAGCCATTGACACCTGCCAATGGTTTGGAGTATTTCCATGTTGTACCGCTTACTACCGGCGTAGTAACAGTTGTGGGTACATGAACTGACCTGACGTTATTTATTTAGTTGTTGCTCACCTGAAGAGCGATAGATTCACCCACCATTCATAAGGATTTAAGTGCGAGCGAGGATATGTCAGTGTGTTTGTGAGTGTGTCAAAGAGAGAGAGAGTGATCACCAACACACTGGCGACCTGTTGACAATACCTCGCATAATTAGCTCATAAGAAATAAGCCTATTATTATATTGTTCTCATCCTTTAAAAAAAGTGCTATCATGTCGAGTGCTCTTAGTACATACATCAAAGTACATGTATGTATAAGAGCCATTTGGGTCCTCCCTGGATTTCATTTTCCATTATCTTTTTTTCTCTTGTTTTTAAGGTCTTTGAAATCCCTACAACGCGTGTTTTAAACTACGTATGTTTTGTGTCATTATTTTTAATTTCTTTTGATATGTTTTACTTGCTTGCCCAGTGTTTATACTAAGCAATTGGTTTGTAGAGTAGTGCATTAAATCGTTTTGTAATAGTTATGATTTCGTATCATGGGATATTTAGCCCGTGAAGTAAGGAGGATTATGGGATGATGACGCATTGTTCAAAAATTGATAATTATTGGTTTATATATATATATATATATATTATATATATTTATATATATATATTTATATATTTATTTATTTATTTATTTATTTATTTATTTATTATATTTATTTATTTATTTAGAGAGAGAGAGAGAGAGAGAGAGAGAGAGAGAGAGAGAGAGAGAGAGAGAGAGAGCATATGGAAAAGCACACGAATAATTAACTGCATTTATTGTGGTCGACGGCGTTTCGCAATAATCCATTGCATTTTCAAGGCTGCAATGACACATAATTTTGTTTAGTAAAAAAAACGTCACCGTATAGAATTATAAAGAACAAAAATAGATTTCTTAAAATACTTTAAAACAAACCTACCCAGTATATGACAATAAGTGATTAAACATTCAAAGGTAAAACTGGCAGGAAGTAAGCAGAACAGCAGGAACAAAATTACAAAATAAACAAAGGTATGGAAGATTTATGGGCATCTAGAGAGGGCACAAGTGTTGTAAAGAAAATTGACGCTAAATTCGCTAGCTCGTCCTCGTGTTGAGCTGAGATTATTACTTCAAAGTTCTTCATAGCAATCTGCGTTTTGCTAATTGCGAAGTGGTTCCTTATATTTGATCATTCAGGCCTGGATAATCTGCAGAAGCCCTGTTGTGTACAGATGCAGACTTTCAGTAGCTAACTCGTTCATCCAGAATCAATTTTCATTAAAGCACTCGTTCCCTCCTTCAATGCCCAGACGTCTTCCACACTGGTTTGACCTTTTTATGTTTAGTCACATTTTAGCTGTGTGGGTAGGTGTCTTTTAAAGTATTTTAGGAATCTACTTTTGTCTTTTTTATTTCATGTAGTGATGCTCTTTTTTACTAAAAAAATTATGTCACTGTAGCCTTGAAAATACACTGGATTATTGCGAAACGCCGTCGGCCACAATAACTACAGTTAATTGTTCGTGTGCCTTTCCATCTGCCCTTGGTCTCCGTATATTGGGCTTCTGCCTTCATCATCCTTGTGTGTGTGTGTGTGTGCGTATATATATATATATATATATATATATATATATATAATATATATATATAGATATATATATATATATATATATATATATATATATATATATATATAATATATATATATATGGGTTTTTGCAACGAAGGAAAAAATGAAAAAGCGAGATAGCCGAGTACTTTCGGTCTTGTTCCGACCCTTTACTAAGTTTGCCTTAGTAAAGGGTCGGAACAAGACCGAAAGTACTCGGCTATCTCGCTTTTTCATTTTTTCCTTCGTGGCAAAACCTTTATATATACATAGCATCACGTTTTATATACTTCGTGATCAAGTTATTTATATATATATATATATATATATATATATATATATATATATATATATATATATATAGATATATATATATATATACATAAATATGTATATATACATATATATATATATATATATATATATATACATATATATATATATATAAGATATATACTATATATATATATATATATATATATATCATATGTGTGTGTATGTAATGTGTAGTATGTGTTTAGCAAAAACGTTTACTTTTGCGTTATGGAAAATGGAAAATTTTTGTTTTAGTTTTCACCAACGCTTTCCATTTAATCAAAACAATTGCCAAGAAAAATTGGGTACAATATGTTTTTCTATTAACTTGCTGTATTCTTTTCTCTAAATGTTTAAGGATTTTGTATATCTCTGGATGGATTTCAATCTTTAATGTTCTTTTTTAATTTATGATCATACGTCATATGCATATGTATCTTTCTCAGATTTACTTCTGATTTCCTTGTCATTTTATTTTTCCAGTCAACAAAATTTAAATTCATCTCTCTCTCTCTCTCTCTCTCTCTCTCTCTCTCTCTCTCTCTCTCTCTCTCTCTCTCTCTCTCTCTCATACATCTACCTTTGTTGAAAATTTAGATTTCATTTTCATACAAGAAATGACAAATTCACTTCTCTCTTCTGTCCTTCATTTCCTTTTGATTTAGTGCTAATTATATATTACAATTTTTATACAGCAAAAATATATATTTACCCACTCTCATTCTCTCATTTACTTATGATTTTATTTTGACATTTTATTTTCATATGTGGTATGAATTTACATCTCTCTCTCTCTCTCTCTCTCTCTCTCTCTCTCTAATATGATAGTGATTTATTTAACTTCAATAAATATTGTCTAGATTAAACCTCTATCTCTCAAATGTACACGTTTTTTTTTTGTGTGTGAGTCCTTTACAGTTTAGTTTCGTTCCAAGTAACAATTCATTGCTTTCTCTCTCTCTCTCTCTCTCTCTCTCACGTACGAAATTAGCCAGCATTCACCAAAGACCAACAATTTGCCTTGTGATGGCTAAGCTCTAAAGGCTTAATTTTCAATTACTTTATTTCGCTTCCCACCTTTGACTGGGCTGCTGGTTAGAAAGCAAAACTTTGTTGTGCCGTATCCATGTCATTGGTACGGCATGCAGACTGTTTGCCAGTAAATTGACGGTGTGTTTGAAATTTTAAGTTGAATGTTAAATATGATAAATATGTAATCAATGAAGCTTCAGCTTTTCTCTAGGAACTTGATTCCCACGTCCCCTCTTGGATGTTTTCGCCTTTTTATAATGCAGAAACCGAGAAGGGCAAGGTGGGCGTGGCTGTCAGTGATTAATTTAATAGCTGACAAACGAGTCTCTCGAAAAGAAGCCCATGAAATTGAATGACTCAGGAAGCACAGAGGAAGGCTAGAATTCCAGATTTCGCAAGTTAATGGCAAGAAGGACACTTTGAAAGCAGATTGGTCCCGATGTAAAATGATTCTGATCAAATACATTGTTAATCTTCTGGAAGTCATTCAGCCAATATTCCCTTTCACTTTGTTTCAATGTGGTTGGTTTGCATTTCCTGGATTCCCGTGGAATTCATATAATTACAAATGTCGGAGTTTTTCCCATTTACTTCTGGAATCCCAATGTGGCTCGAATGAATCATCACCTTTAAGGATTTCCCAGAGGTCCTAAACAAACAACAGGATTCCAGTTGACAAAAGAAAGGCGGCGGGAGTAGCTAAGCCTTCTATCGTGTGCCGTCTGGAATGGGCATTGTCGTACATCATGCAACCTGTTTTGGGTTAAGGAAGGAATGACCCGCCATATGTTCATGCTGTCGGATTTGAGGACTTTTCTCTCTCGGGCGCTGCAATGAGGGAGATTTTTCTCTTTTTCTCTCGGGCTGGAATGCCTCTTTATTCTATTTGCTTCAATTACGTTGTTGAAAATATTGTTTCCTTTTCTACCAAATATTAAGACGTCTTTGGGTTTTATTTTTTAATAATGCGAACTTTTTTTCTACCTTGTGCTTTATAGAATTTGCAATGTATTTTTTATTTAGACATAATGGTTTTGTTTTGTTCTGAATTCAAGTGTATTTTGCTATGGCTAGACAAATCTTTTATAATTACATTATTCTATTATTTACCCTACCATTTTGATTTTATCTTTTTTGTTGTTTAACTTTCGAGGTAGAATGTGGCAAAGTTTTGACGTTTGGATGTTGAATTGGCTGAAATCTGTGTTATTTATTGATTGAAAGTCGTGGCTGATTTTGTTCTTAAAATTTAGAGCATTTACAATTTCAAACGTTGAAATTTAGATGTATTGTATAAGATTTCAGAATTTTTTTAACTATGTTGATATTAGGTATCCTTCCTTTTTGCAGTAACTTTACACTTTCATCATTATATGAATTGTTTTTTCACGATCTGTCTCTTATATCAGTTACACTGAGGTGGAGCAGTAAGTTTGTAAGGTTAAAAGTAATTTTAAGTTCATTGCTACTCTGATTTCTGCAACCGTGGTTGAATCAGCTGGATCCAACATTGACGTTATCCAAAAGGCTATGATATCTTATTTCAAATTGTAAAACTGGTTCTGTCTACATTTGACCATATGACTATGACTGTCAGTGTTTAAAAGTCTGATACTTCTCTCTCTCTCTCTCTCTCTCTCTCTCTCTCTCTCTCTCTCTCTCTCTCTCTCTCTCTCTCTCTCTCTCTCTCTTCCTTGATGCTTTGCGAACATCTGTTCATGGATGCTTTTCTTTTTATCATTTGGGAAATTGGAGTTACTGAGTCGTCGCGTCGTTAAAAAATCCTGATAGTCAATTATTCTGTTAATTAAGGGGCATAACGATGTCAGTCACCTTCTTCTTTAGCGAGAAATTAGTTCAGACTCTTTCCGTCGGAATACTTTCATATGATGAGAAAGATTTGATTTATATAGATTTTTGGCATTATGCCAAGCACTGGGGCAACTAAGGTCATTCAGCGCTGAAACGGAAATTGACAGTATAAGGTTTGAAAGGTGTTACAGGAGGCAAACCTCGCAGTTGCACAATGAAACAATTGTTAGGAGAAGTTGGACAGTAAGATGGAAGAAAGAGAATATGAACGGAGGTACAGTAAAAGAAATGAAAGTAGATGCAGCTAGGGGCCGAAGGGACGATGCAAAAAACCTTAAGTAATGCTTACATTACAAATGAGAGAGAGCGCCCAGGCTTCCTTATTAAAATGAGACAGGAGCGCCTTTTTATCCTGTAAGGGTGAAATCCCTTTGAGACGCTTCTACCCATTTCCATTGCCTGCACCATTTGGGACTAATTAAACGTTAATTAGTTTTTTTATAATCTCTCGCCTCAGTCTTCTCTCGTATGCAGTAATTATATTCTGTGGAAGCACATCTTACCGTTCCGTTTCTTTAAACTTGAGTGTTCTTGTGGGAGTGGCATTACTTTTTGAAGCCTTTTGTGGTATTTGTTTTGACATTTTAAGAGGAAAGCTTCGTCTTCAGGAGGGAATGTGAGGATGCCGTTTTCGTCTTTTTATTTACTTGGGTGATGTCTTTGGAGGTATTCGTTATTTCGAAATCCATTGGTTTATATTCGTGTAAGTATGTTAATGGAAGAACTTAAATTTCCGTTCTGTCATTATTTAAACAAATATATGCAGAATGCTATCATCTGCAGTTCGCTACTTATGGTAATTTTGCCATAGCAAAATTTCGGTGAGAAAAGTTGTGGTGGAACTGGTTGTTTTGAACTAACCTAAAAACCGCAATTTTATCATTTTACGCTCTGACCATTACTTTATAACCACAAACGACAATAGAACAAGAAGAAACGGGAATAAAATAAGTTTAGAAATGTCTGAACGAGGACCGCAGACAGAAATCATGTGGGCAGGCTGTGTTCGCGTTTATATATTCAAATTTAAATCTTTTGTTTACCAAGTTTCCTTTGTACATTACCAAATGAAAGTTGCCTTTATGGAGACATACATACATACATACATCCATGCACATGAAGTTTAAAGGCTGAGGACTACAAGGAAAAATGACAGAACTATACACGTTATATTCCGTAAAGAAACGATCTTGGTGTGTTACCATGTTAAAACAGGATATACCAATGTCAAACCCACTACCTGTCAATAAAAAAATCCACTTACTTTTATATGTTCTGTGCTTCCGTCTTAACTTACTTGACATAGATTTCCTTTACATTGTACGAGTCCTTCCTTCTTTATACATACATACATATATATATATATATATATATATATATATATATATTATTATATATATATATACATATATATATATATATATATATATATATATATATATATATATATGTATATATATATATATATATATATATATATATATATATATATATATATATATATATTTATAGGGCTGCAACCCACCAAAAAAACAAGTTTCTTTATACTGTATTGATTCAGAAATTTTTTATATGGTTGTTATGTACCGGTGCTGAACGTTCTTCAAAACCTTATTTCATATATCAGTACTATATGTCCTTTCGAATATTAACGTAGCATGATAAGAAAAATGAACTTTTTTCGTGAAGTTTCTAAGCTCAGAATAGTACTGTTAGATTGCCTGTAGCTTTAGTGAAGTGTGATTATAAAAAATAAATAAATAAAATAAATAAAAAAAAAAAATAAGTCGTGCGAAATCAATCCCAGCTCTAATTTATGTTTGAAAAAAGGTTGCATATCGACGAAAAATAAGATCACTTTTAACACAAAAGGGTTTGTCAGATAGTTATGAAAACCAGTACACATGATAATTTTTGTTCACCTAAGGTTGTTAACCTTTGCTTGCCAGCATACATGTGATTTTAATGTATAGGTTATTTATCCGATATGCTGCGCACAATCGAGTATGTCCCGTAATTGGCTGTTCCGTTTGCAGTTATAGGGAATCAAGGAATTGGGAATATCTATGGTTTTCTTTTCTTATTTGTGATAGCCAAACCATCACGCGTTGCTCAATTAAGTAGCGAAAGAAATGTATTTAGGTGCGTGTTTTTCAAGAATTTTAAATCTTGACTTGTATGTTATTACTTCATTTCCCTGTAACCCAACTTCGAGACCGTGTAGACTTAACTTTTGAAACGAGCTGTTTAGGGTATATTTTTCGTATGTGTGTATATACTAGGACACTAGGTACCATGTTGATTAGTGTATATTGTTTCTGTAACTGAATTTATCAAGAGATATGTGTGAGCGTACTTGTAGCACAATTTCCGTTCGCCTTTGATTTTTCGATATATTGATGATCTTTACAGTTCCTGTATTGTAGAAGAAGTGAGGTACAGTTCACCTTTAGAAAAAGCACATTGCGTTTTGTTCCTTTTAATTGAAATGATATTGAGCGCGATCTCAATGTAATGGCATTTTCATAAATGCCCTGGAAGTCTTTTCATGCTGTGCTTTGTGTGGGCGCAAATAAAGGGGACGAATTGCTCAGGTTATTTCGGAAAAAGGTGAATGGTTTCATAACCAGCGCTGAGTCAACGTTGACATTTTTATAGCTCTGTTTTCATTTGCAATTATTGCAATGCGCAGTCTAGATTGTTGATTTCATTTGTGGCGTTTTCGAACGTGTAAGAGAGTTTTGTTCGTTTTTTGTTTTATGGATAAAACATTGCATGGCAGCTTGGTATGCACAACGTATTTTAAGTGTGCGACAAAAAAGTTTTACTTTGAATTCCCGACTGCGAAGGTTTGATTACGTTTGCAAACAAACTCAGGTAGTAAAGGTGATCGTGCACCGCTTCTCTGGCTGTGTTCACTTCCATAAAACTTTTTACTGAAAACAAAATTATTACTATAGTTTCCTAGTTTTCTTAGCTGAACCAATTAATTATATTACTAGAATATCTTGTTTGATATTACTTTTTTTTTTATATCAGTCAACAGTATTTTTAGGCTAGAATAATTTCATGAGGTCTTGAAAGTTTTACAAGATAAGAAAATCGGGCGTTATTCAACACACAACGGCATCAGTACAACAATACGCTTAATAACTGACATTTCTTGAGCCTGGCAAAGAGAGTAAAGGTTTCCAGAGTCAAGAACAACGATGTTTAAACAATACAAGATTTCGAACCTTGGTCTCTCAGTCTTCTGAGAGTCAGTCTGAGCTGTTACAAGGGTTTTAACGACTCAGAAAAACTGAGAAATCGGCTTCTGGGTTTTGCTCCTCAGATGACTTCCTGTGGATTTCCTCTTTTGTCTTTTACTCTTGGCTCGAAATTTTCAAGTTCAAAAGGCACCCCCCCCCCCCCCCTTCTTCCACCCCCAACCCCCCTCGCTCTCGTTTCCTCACTTTCTTCCTTTCTCTTTTCAGAAAATACTTGCTAAATCCGTCACAAAGAGGCTTTAGTTTCTCACAGAATTCTAAATTCCAAAATGCAAATACGCTCACACACAAGTATAATATAGAATGAGTCTTATCAAATCACCGTGATTCATATATACGCCTTAAGCTACAAATGTCCTTTAATATCTAATTCGCTCTACCTCGGAATTAATATATTTTCATATATGTTAACCGAAGGGGAATTTTTTAGCTGATGATAATTTCGTCGGGTAACGGGCGCGAACCTTGGAACCAAAAAATCAGGACGTACAGTTAAGCGCTTTACCCGCACGCGATAGCTGTGTGGGTAGAGCGCTTCACTGTACGTCCTCATTTTTTGGTTCCTAGGTTCGCGCCCGTGAGTCGACGAAATTGTTATCGACTAAAAAATTCCCTTTCGGTTAACATATATTGATTCCGAGGTAGAGCGAATTAGATATTAAAGGGCATTTGTAGCTAAATGCATAATATATACATGTGTGTGCATATATATATATATTTATATAAAGGACATTTGTAGCTTAATACATAATATGTACATGTGTGTGTATATATATATATATATATATATATATATATATATATATATATATATATATATATATATATATATATTTGGGCCAGTATATGTTTGTGTTTCTCTAAAACACGCAGGTGTCTGAGTATGTATATATTTATGCATTTATAAACTGTTATCTAGTTCCTCGCTATATTTTGCTTTAAATTTCATTGCATTTTCACCCTCTCAATGTTTCGTTATTGCATATGTATGAAGAATTGCATTTCGATGGAGTTTGAATGGATTATGGATTGCCTTCGATGGCTTAGGGGACTCTGTCATTTCTGAACATGAATATGCAAAGGCAGAAATCCCCTTTAAATGATGATAACGACGATGATGATTGTGATGATGCAGCTGATGGTGATGACGATGAAACGGAGGAGGACGATGCACGAAGAAATTAGATCTGGTCGCTTCTGCGACTTTGATGGCATTAGCCGAGCGAGCTCGGTATTCATGGGAGAATTAATGGGAATTGTAAAGCTGTGACTTTCCCTTTGCAAAGACCACTTGGGCATTCAATCCGAAGTCGAGGAAGCTCCCCCATATTTACTAAAATTCTATTTTATTGTAGTCCATTATTTCACAGAGGGTATAGCATGTTTTTATTATATTATATTATTTTGTACGAATTTTCCTATATTAATCATTTTTTTTCAAATGACTAAGAGTACTTTTTATAATTCTATCTATACTGAGTGGTCAAAACTTCTTTTTAGACATTTTCGATAACAGAAACGCTTTTATAAAAATTTATTTAGGTAACGCAATTTCGGAATTTCATGGGCCCGGCGATGGGTGTCACCAATTTTGTATCCCATTTTATAATCGAGAGTTACTGGCAATACTGAGCCTAAGATTCTTATATTTTTTTTTCCACCATAAGAGAAGTCTGGTTATCAGTTTCTACACAAATATGTCTTTATTATGAGGGTTGAATGTCATGTTTCCTGTTCACGAATGCGTATTCGTTTAAAACGGCACATTTCATCACAAGTCAATAAAGTGGAATGCGAACCTTATCGCGCCAAAGCAAAGTACATGAAATTCACTTGATATATTATCTTTATTGGCATCGTAGTGTTGTAGGTCAACAGCCAATTCTTTAACTTTCTTATCTAGACAGGGATTCTAGTTTCCGTTTATGCCGGCAACATTTTTTTTGTGCCTTGTCCCAGATAGGCTAATTTTTATATTTTATTTTTTTGTTGCATTTTTTGGAGCCAGTAACTTCCTTTAAGGCTGCTCTAATTACGTGGCATTTATTAATGTAAATATATATATTTTTTATTCGGCTTTCAACTTTTTTAAAGAGGCTTATCACTTATTGCCTGAGAAATTTATTTCATAGAAATAAAAGCCAGTTACACATAATAATAAACCGAACACATCAGATATTTGTGCATATACCTTGAATGGAATGGTTTGTTCATCGATTGAACGCGAAAACATGGCATGTTCAGGCATGCTAAACGCGCACTAAAATTGGGTAATGGCTTAAACATATACCGGGTAATGGGAACGCACTCTCTGCCAATGACGAATTGCACAGTAAAGTAATAGTTTAGTAATAGAGATTTATTTAGAATTTCGCCGTTTTATTCGCCTGCTATTGTTAATAACTCTAGTGATCGTGTTCACTGATTGTCTCATTTTCCCCATTCAAGTAACAGACGTTTTATTACCTTTTAATTTTTAAGGGCATCGTGTTCAAGCAAGGAAAATAATTTATTCTCGATCTTGTGCGTTATTTTTCGGACGAAGTCACTGGGTCTCTATAACTTGAGCGAACACTACTCGGATCACCTGAAGATTAGCGACCCCTAATACCTCTCCTGAAGAAAATCGACCCCAATTTTTTCCTCCTGAAGAAAAGCGACCCCAATATTTTCCACCCGAAGATAAACGACCCTTGCTTGTTGGTGTCTCCAATCTTCAGGTGACCCACTTTAGCTCATAATATTATAGAAAAAAGGAGAAAAAAAAGATATATATTCATTAAAAACTACTTTATTAAACATTTGTTAAAAACACAAATTTAGACAAACAATCAATAGTTAATTAAAAGCGTATTGTCTTGCAATTTAAGTACAAAAATAATCAAACCTACTGTAACCCCTGTGGCTAGCGCGCGCAGCGCAACATTACCTCTTGCCAGAACATACTGAGCTTGCCAAGAATCTTTAAATATGCGGATAAGGCGCGAAGCGCCGTTCCGCCATGGCCTTACTGTAACCCCTGTTAATTCCTTACCTTAAGAAAAGGAAAAGAAAGGAAAATTAGTTAAGGAGTAGTGGGATCACCTGAAGAAAAGCGACCCCAGCGTGTGTTGGGGTCGCTTTTCTTCAGGTGATCCCACTACTCATTGCCTAATTTTCCTTTCTTTTGCTTTAAGGACAGAGTTTATTCTGCCTGTCGTTTAGTGAAACCGCATGAATGTTAAATTTTTCAGTAGGAATATTGCGTAGTGGAATTTCCACGCTATGAGGCATAAATTTTGGAAGAAAAAGAGAGAAATGACAAGTCCAAGTTTTGCAGATTGACGGAATTTTATCACTCAAAACGAACATGTATCGCCAGGAACTCTTCGGTATTGAGCAGTTTCGATTATTATCCGTATTCAGATCCAGATTCATATTTCCATGTTACTGTTTAGAATTGTCATGTTTCCGGTGATTGTAATGGTTTTGCCTGCTGATTTATTATTAAACGAATATGATTCTGTAATTACGGTCTGTTTGCACTGAAACGCCAGTCATTTTCAAGACGTTAGTCTTATGGTCACAGTACGTGTTCTGATTGTATTTACTATTTTGTCAATCTATAATTCTGAAAGGCTACATGTTGGCATAACTTAGGCGAAAGTTCCTCACTGTTAGTCCAAGAATTTAAGCACTCCAATTGTAATTCTTTTTTTATTTTTTATTTTTTTGTACCTCTGTGTTTTCCCCAATGATGAATGAAATTATTCACATTTCATTCCTTGGCTCAGTTGCTTTTGAATGTTATGTTTTTACCTTTCGGTGTCATTTACATGCTACATGTTTTAATCACGCAGGGCAAATCTTATTCATTCTCCCGTTTAAGGGGTGGGGGTGGGGGGTGATGCTACTATTAGTGCATCTCATGTGGTGCACTATATGCAATACTACTGGGTGTTTGTAGCGTCCCCTCCTGGCCCCAAGCTGCATCCACTTGTTAACCTTTTACTTTACCTCCATTCCCCCTTCCTTTTTTCGATCTTTAATTTTTGCTCCTCGGCTGCTTTCTCCAAGCTTCACCTTCAAATCCTTGGTCTTCGTTTTCTTTATATTCTGGATTTCTTTATCTTCTCAACCAACCACTCCAGCTTCTTTATTTCATTGCCTTAACAGCTGCGTGGCCGGAAGTGTCCCAGTCATTGGCTTGATCGCCTCTATTTCCTTAATTTTAGTCTATTCGTCTTTGCTCCTTTTTTTTTCTTACAAACGTACATTACTGATCGCAATGACAAAATAAGTAAGAAGAAGTATTTACGATACGGATGTACTTAAGTTTTGTAACTCTCTGCTTTTGTTTTCCCGACATAAAATCTTTATTACTTTGATCGGTAGGTCGTCCTTCGCTTCCTTCGTCATTAATCCAACGCTACATTTCCTTCACTCTTTTGTATTTCCTTTGGGCCTGGGCTACAAAAAGGCGTTGAATTTCCCGTTCCATTGGTCGCTTCACTAAAAAACAAGACTGTGGAAGGAAAATAATAACCAGAGTTCTTTTGATCATCATTGTTCTTCCGGTGGGCGATCAGCTCAACAGGCCGACACAAATGTCATTTTCATCCACTTCACCAGCAGAAATGAAATCCTCGGTTGGATTAATGAACCGTACATATGATATGTGATTAACCATGTGAGTGTGTGTGTGTGTGTCAGAGAGAGAGAGAGAGAGAGAGAGAGAGAGACCTTACCTTACAGACCTTACATCTTGTTCGGGTTCCCCCAGGTCCCTCAGTGTGAGGCACCTTTAGAGAGAGAGAGAGAGAGAGAGAGAGAGAGAGAGAGAGAGAGAGAGAGAGAGAGTCTTCAGTACCTCACCTGATTTTTATGAGGCGAGAGGGAGAGTGCAAGCGAGGATTTTGTACCTTATTAATAATTGTGTGAACAAAGGAGCAGAGAGGGAATTTTATATTTGATTGTTATTTTGATAGACAGGAAAAACGAGATAGTTAGAGATAGAAGTAGAGGAGATGTACAGTATACGAATAATATTAGGTATTTTATAGATTTTTTTTTCAGCAGTAATAGTATACATAATTTAGTGATAAATATGTTAGATTTTAAATGTGAGCATTATCATCCTGTCTAAATACTGCACGACTTGCAAAGATTGAAATCAAGCTGTAGATGATCGAAATCAAGACTCTTACTTGTACAAAACTATTACAGGCTATCAGTGATAACCTTTAAGAATATTATATTGGGGAAAGGTATTAATGCAGGTCAGGTTGTTGTCCTAGTATGGTTTATTTCCTAGAAATCATATATATATATATATAATATATATATATATATATATATAGATATATATATATATATATATGTAGTATGTATGTATATATATATATATGTATATATTATGTAATGTATATGTATATATATATATGTATATATATATATATATATATATATATATATATATATATCATATACATATCACACACCATTCATCTTCATCCTGCTCTTACTCTCGTGTTTCATGGACATTAAGGTCCTTCCTTTCCAATACCTCCTTCACGAACATTCACCCATTTCCAGGTTTTCCTCCCCTGTTCCCTCACAACAACCCCGAATTATATTATCTTTCCACTAAGCTATAGTCAGACAACTGCGAAAATATTCTAATTCCTTCTTTCACCTATGTTATTGTTTTACCTATTTTTATACTTACATATCCCAGAATTTCAGTTCTGCTTACACCACGAGTACTACACAAATAGTTCATTGCAATAATCTCAGCTTTATTTTCTATTTTATTTGCATGCAACATCCACACTTCATTTTCATAAAGGGTAGTAGGCTCAACAGATCCTTCATACATTCTAACCTTAACTTATCTCCTGCAGACTTCCTTGCTTCGCCTTATTTTATGGCTCACCTCTTCTCTCATCCTGTTATTTGAATTCTTGAATGTTTCTAAGAATCAGGTGGTTTGTTTTCTTCTACCATCCATATTAACATTCATTACTCCATTTCTTGGTTTCCATATATCATCATAACCTCATTCTTTCGGATATATACTTAACGCTTTCAGACTCTTCGTGTTCCCAATCAGTATTGTATCATCTACAAAACTAATCATTAACCATTCTATTATGACTAATTTATCACACTTTACTCTGACTTTTCGCATAACTCCATAAGTAAAGATATCAAACACCTAAAGAAAATATAGCACAATATTGTCTCAGACTCACTTTTACACCAAACTAGTCACTCTCCCTTCTGCGTTTTATAAAATACTCGTTGCTTCTATATTGATTAAAACCCTTTGATAACACGTAGCAAATTATTCTAGTAGGAAAGAGAGATCCAGAAATATGTGAAACATTAATACAAATGAAAATAGTATCGGATGTATAGCTGACAAAACGCTCATACACAAAATAATACAGGAAGGTGAAAAGTGTAAGCATTAACATTGAGAAAAGAACTCGAGCAATACTCAACAAAACGTGATCTGTAATTTGAA
Source organism: Macrobrachium nipponense (assembly GCF_015104395.2). NCBI lineage: Eukaryota > Metazoa > Arthropoda > Malacostraca > Decapoda > Palaemonidae > Macrobrachium > Macrobrachium nipponense. The sequence continues at coordinate 48,790,472 of NC_087204.1, read as the reverse complement.
CTCTCTGGCAAGAATTATATCGTATTCGGTTCCATTTCCATCGTAGAAAATGTCAGCATATATATTTTCGAAAGTTGAGGAAATTCCAGTCATTATATTGAGTGTTTTTGATAACAGCCAGTTTCAGTTTCGTCTAGCACTGACAGCAGAAACGTTAATTAAACTAGTTGTTAATTTGATGGTTACTTTTACTTTTTTTGTGTTAATCTTAAAATCAGTTTGCAATGAAGTTATCAGATTTATTGCGTGAGTCTGGCAATTCCTTTGAGAGGATGCAGTAATCAAATAAAGTTTTAGTGGAAATATAGTCGGCCATCCTGCTGAAAGATTCGTGATTTTACTTGGAATTCTGCAAGGCAAAGAGAGAAAAAGAAATATTGCCGAGAGAGAGAGAGAGAGAGAGAGAGAGAGAGAGAGAGAGAGGCAACGTCTCTTCCTTCAGCTTCAGACCCAGTCTTTTTCTGTCACATATCTAAGAAGGGGGCCGGGCAGAAGTTTAACCTTTGAGGAGATCTAATTCTTTTCGAATATCAGTCGTGATTCAGTCGCATGAGTTAGTTTGCTTTATTTTATATTTGGGGCCGCTGCACTCGTGTATTCTTCCCCTTTGTAGATGGCGCATTTATGATGTTAAACTTGGATAGTGTTCATTCAGTAGGATTTGCTCAACGTCTTGAGGTTCCTGTAAAAGTGAAAGACGAATTGCCATAACATCGAAAACAAGTTTTCATTCAAATTTTGTCCCTGCCTCAACTCTAAATGACTTGAGAACCTCAATCTTTAAGCGAATACATCGTCGGCCGTAAAACTTCGAGTAGGATGGACGAAGCTTTCAAAGTAATTTCTTGCGCTGACCCTTGGCATTAGGAAAGCCAACACAGGTCAGGCGGTTTTCAAGTATCGTTTCAATGATCAGGAGAGAGAGAGAGAGAGAGAGAGAGAGAGAGAGAGAGAGATTAAATGTACTAAATGTTATACTTCGTAAAAGGAAAATTTAATACTAGTCTACTGAGAGAGAGAGAGAGAGAGAGAGAGAGAGAGAGAGGCGAGGGGGTGGGGTGGCCGCCAGTGTTGAGAGAGAAAAGACTTGTTATTGTTTCAGGCGACATAGCAGTAGAAAGAATAACGGGTCGTGAAAGTCAGATTTCAAAACCTTATGTGACCACCGTGTTCTCACTGCCCTCTCGTCATTCACCGGTAATTACGTGCATCATGACATCGAGTAATTCATTTCCAGAGGTGATGGTTTGCTCATAAGCTTCGGAATAATAAAAATATTATTCTGGACTCGTTAAAACAGCGGGTATCCGGTTAAGCCTATTTACTCAAAGTCCGGCTTCAGAAGGTGGGTATTTTGTCTGCCTTTCTGTCTGTATGTCTGTCTGTCAGCAGAGTAGTTTTAAGCTTTTCTACCCCAACAAATAAGTAACGTTCAGCTCTCTCTCTCTCTCTCTCTCTCTCTCTCTCTCTCTCTCTCTCTCTGTCATGTAAATAAGTAGCTTTCAGCAGCTATTTAGGCTGAAAGTTGACCCGTTAAGAGGATACACGTAGGGTGTGAGGTTTGAGAGTTATATATGAAAGGCGAACAATGCTGTTTTGACATTTGCTCACCTATGTTAATATTGTTGCTGTTGACGCTATGTGAATCACGCTGGTCTTGAAGGGGTAATCCACAAGCGTCATGTTCATGAAAATACCGGCGACACACGAAACATTTATTGAGATTTTATATACGTACATCCACTTCCTTTTCCCCAGTGAAAGGGCTGGCTCCAAATAGTGATATTGTTTTCAGCGAGTCATTTTAGGATGAGGTTATGACACCCATGCCCCTACCAGAGATGCTGCTCATAACTGTCGAGCAACGAAATAGGGCTTAGTTTCCCCGTGAGACTTCATGAAACTGTCCTAAAGAGCTCAGCCGTCACTTCGAGTCAGACGCTGACTTCCCCTGAGATCAGTTATGAGCAGCATCTCTGGTAGAGTCATGGGCGTTGTAACCTCATCTTAGAATGACTCGCTGAAAACCATATCACTATCTGGAGCCAGCCCCTTCACGGGGGAAAAGAAAATGGATATATGTATACAAAATAAAAAACAAATGTTACGTATGTCTCAGGTGTAATTGAAATAGGAGATTAAAAGTTCGTCAACCATGAGTAGTCAATGCTGGATTTTGGGGAGTAAACGCGCCTTATCCTGCTTATTAAAATTCACATCAAAATATTTCATAAATCAAGGCAAAGACGAAATTAAAAGCTAAAGTATTTGCTTAGTCGTGATTAAAGTCAAAATCATTACCCGTCTTTCTTTTGGGCTGACGTGTTACTGGCTGTACGAATATCAGTTTGTAGTTTTGCAGACTCACAGAATTTTCAAAATTGTGACTATTTAGGTTATCCGTCAGTCCTATGGTTTTAGACTTTTATTTTCTTACTCTTTAATTGTGCTTTGCAAACCTAACAAATATGAATAAAAAAATGTGAATATAAAATGAAGATTCAAAGCTGTTTGCAAATGAACGCATTAACATGGATCTAGCTGTAGTTGTGAGCTAACTGCAGTTTTATCTGTGCACCCATCGGTCGTCTTTCAAACCATTTGCTCATGTAAACGTGATTACTGGAAAGCTAGTATATATTCACATTGACTGACATTTTTCCCTCAATCGTTGCTGGAATATGGTTCCCCAGTCTGGTTATGTGGTTGTAACAGCATTCTAGGTCCGGTATCTTTCAGGCAAAATTCCTGTAAGTGTTGCTGACAATCTTCCCCCTCAATTGTATACGTAAGTATAATTTAAATCACCATCGGAAGATTTCGCTTCCTTGCTTTTAATATCGTCATTAACTTAATTTATTAAGTAATTTGATGAGAATTTAAGTAGTATTATTGGAATAAATAGGATAAAGAGCTATTATCCCCCAAAAATCCGCCACTGACTACGTGTGGTAGACTGACCGCAATCTTGTGTTTCAATTACACCGAGGAAGGTACCCCGCTAAATACCAGGCATTTCGTAGGGGGTGTTATTTGCCTTGCAGGAATGTAGAATTGTTGTGAAAGCGCGGTTCGAAGAATCCTGACAAGATTATATCATCGTTACACAAAGCTTCGTGAACAGCTCTGAAATATCACCAGCGACCGAAGATAAAAAAAAAAAAAGAGAAAAAAAAGAGAGGAAAATGTGATAGTGAATAATAATTGCAGCCGTTAGGGCTGTCATCGACGTCTTTTGATAAGTTCGCATTAAATCAGGAGTGAATCATTCGAAGTAAACTGAAATCGGGAATACAGGGTTTTTACAACTTAAGTAGATTAATATGAAAAGGGAGACGAGATCTCCACATATTTTGTCTTGGGAGTGTACGGAGTAGTCAGCCAATCCCGAAAAAGGCCATGCAGAGATAAAAGGACAGTAATATCTTGGATTTATGATAAAGAAAAACAGAAAATATAACTTAGTTTAATCACGATTTTACCGTTGACGTTAATACGTTGGGAATCGAGGGGTAAGGATTTTTATGACTGTTAACCAATAACACAGCTGTCATCAACATTGCTAACTTTGTTGAGAAATATTCGCTTAAAGGCAGACAATTAAACAGTCCTTTATATATATATATATATATATATATATATATATATATATATATATATATATATATATATATAAAAGCCGAACCATCTTTTCACTGTTTGATACAAAGCGTTTACAAACAGCGCACTCGCCATACTCAATTAAAATCAAAGTCTTCATGAAAACACACAGAAGTAATATTGGACATTTCGCATC
>NC_087204.1:48766676-48781676 GCF_015104395.2 Macrobrachium nipponense | reverse complement strand
CTATTTTTTCCAGCTTATTAGTATCCTCTTCGTAAAAAGAGATTCATGGCTCTGTCCCATTTGTGTGAGTCCCTTTACCTATTATCTGAAAAGTAAAGCTTCCTATCTTTGGAGCGACAATAGAGATTATGCTCGGCCATTTAAGTGTCTGATGGGATTTTCGAGGTCAGCTCATTTCAGCGTGAATTTTCATATCGTAATATAGTATCTTTGAGCCATGAATAAATTACACGTTGGTAGCTAGCTTTATAATGTGTTTATTTTTATAGGATGGGAGAGCGATGGGAAAAAATAATTTTTTTTCAGTCTCCATTTTGATTGTATTTTTCCACGCCTCAGTCAGTATCATGGTAGCTGCACTCAGGCAAAAAAAAAAAAAAAAAAAAAAAAAAAAAAAAAAAAAAAAAAAAAAAAAAAAAAAAAAAAAAAAATATATTATATATATATATATATATATATATATATATATATATATATATATATATATATATATATATATATATATATAGAGAGAGAGAGAGAGAGAGAGAGAGAGAGAGAGAGAGAGAGAGAGAGAGAGAGAGGGTGTTAGGGTGAAGGAAGACGGAAAAGAGTCAGGGAGGGTTGGGAGAGAAATTAGAGCGAGATAAAGGGAGAGAGTGAGAGAAATACGTTGAGAGAGAGGAAATGAGAGAGAAGGAGAAGTGGGAAATGTCAGAGAGAGTAGAGAGAGAGTGTGAATGTCAGAGGGAGAGTAGAGTGGGTGTTAAGGAGGAGAAAGAGGGAAAAAGTGATGTTGAGAGAGAGAGAGAGAGAGAGAGAGAGCTTATCTGGTTCTCATTCAGTTATTCCGGGCAATGCTGGTTTAGTCAGCTAATGTATATAGACATACATATATATATATTTATATATGTATATATACATATATACTCACAAACATATTTATATCATATTTATATATACCTTATATATACATATAATATACATATGATATATGTACACACACCCTCACGTGAAAATAAAAAAAAGAAAGTGGTGTGATTCTTATGTAATTATTTGCATTATAAATAAATAGATGGATAAGTGCAAGCATTGAGAAAGAGTGAATTGTTGAGATGTCTAGATGGAATTTCACTAGTCATTATGAAACACAGGGGCAAGTGCTATCTCTCCTATGTGCTTAATGGAATTAGGTCGTAATATTATTTTCCTCGGTTGTAGTTAACTCCTGTTTATGTTAATTAGCAGCGTGCAGCCTTGCTGATATCTGAGCAGACGCTTGAATTTCAGTAAAGTAGACACAGCAAGCTTGACGATGTTCATAAGTGATTCATCGCTACAAAATCTAATACTGCTACCTAAGGATTGTAATGTGAAATATATATATGTCTTTATGCATCTATTTAATGTCATAGAGCACTATTGGATTTCGTGCATACCGAATGTAATACAGTTTGCTCTGAAACTCATGGAAAGCTGTTGAACAATGGTAGTGAGAGAATGCTAGAATGCGTAAAAACTCAAAGAAATAAAGAAGATGAAATCATTTAACATAAAGAAGGCAGGCAGGGGGAGGATGGGAGAATGGCAAGTGGAGGACCCCAAAAAGTGGGTGCAGACGAGGTTCTGGAGTGGCGAGGACGTGCAGAGTTTAAGGGGGAATTTCTTTTAGGGTGTGAAGAGAGGATCGCTGTATTTAGGTATACACAAACCTTGAGAGAGGAGACGAACCTTGTGTTTTTAAAAGAAGGTTAATGCATACAGCAGGCAAAAATGGAAAGGATTATTGAATGTTGAATAGCAAAGTAACACGTTAAAAGTGAAAAGAAATATATATATATATATATATATATAATATATATATATATATATATATATATATATAATATATATATATATATATATATAAGGAATATTTCACGATTAGTCTAAAGTCACCAGTGAACCAAATAATCTTGACGAGTCCTGGCCAATCACAGGGTTTGTTAAGAAAAGACGTTACAGCTTCAAGACGTGATGGAGTTTGTTCAGGAGATTTCGAAAAACAAATGAACTATTTGACATATCAGAAGTTTCGGAAGACGTGGAAAAGATGGATGGATACGAAATAATATATATATATATATATATATATATATATATATATATATATATATATATATAAACAAACTGCGATCTATTCAGATGTGTCAATTAAAGTCGAAGTAAGAAGGAAGCATTTCTATATTTTTTTGTTTTGAGAAGTTTTGAATCTGAATATAGGGAGAAATCTCTGAACAGGAATGAGGAAACTCTTATTTTAAACGGTAGTAAAAGAGGCGTATGAAAGGATGCTAAGATATTGGTGTGAATGCCATTGCTGGTCAATTATTAAAAGAGTGAGGATCAAAGTGTTTCATAATAGCAGATGAGTCCTTCCAGTACTTCCATGTGCGACCCAATTCACAAACCGATTTTAATTGCCTTGGGTTTTTTCTGGGTTTTTCTATCTCTGTCTGTCAGTTATTTGACCGGCTTTATTCTGGCTGACTGAAGGTCACTAATGCAGATCATTTCAGATTGTATCAGAGTTTTTGATGTGGGAAATGCAAGTCATATATTAAAGGACTTGCACCTTTGAGGTGAGTAACTGATACCCTGAAAAACTTTTACTTTTTAGTAATCAGATGAAAGGGATTCCACCAGTCCAAGAGGAGGTTTGTTGGTTTTTGAGTACGAGAGAGAGAGAGAGAGAGAGAGAGAGAGAGAGAGAGAGAGAGAGAGAGAGAGAGAGAATTTCGTACGTTTCAGTATAGATGATTTTTCTGAAATTGGATTCTTGCGCTCGAGACCATAATTACTTGCTACAAGTATACTTTGAAGAAATTCGAGCCATGTGGAAAAACGTGAGAAAGGATTTTCGGTAAAGAAATGTTGAGTATGTTCGAGAAAGGATATCTTGGTGAATGCTTAAGTGAACTGTCCCCAGGATTGGATATTGGGAAAGTCTTTTGTGGCTCTTATAAGACGATGTGGTGGCGAGAGAGAGAAACCGGGTCCTGTGGATATTACAGGGAATATCCACCGCGTTCAGGTGAGGGCTCAACAATCGTTGTGCCATTGCCTTCCACATTTACGCGATGGAAATACCCAGTGCCTTTATAACTCTGAAGGGAACAGGTTCTTTTGAACATTTTGTATTCCATCACTGCTTCTGTTTTCCCTTCCTCTACATTTGAAGAGGCTGGCCTATCGCTAGTGTCTCGGTCTTTTCTTTTTATTTCTTTATTAAGTGGGTTATTTAGGTCATTCGTTGCCTTTGTAATTGAATAACGAACCCTACGAAAACATTATGAAAATTTAGCATACACAAGATTCACAGAAGTTCTTTTCGGCTGTTGTATAATAGTGAGTTGATATGTTTTAGCGTGTATATGTACGTATGTATATACAGAGAGAGAGAGAGAGAGAGAGAGAGAGAGAGAGAGAGAGAGAGAGACAACACGCATATATAGCTTAAATTGCACTCTTTCGATTCACTGATAATACAACGTAAGTACATTAATTTACCGCAGGGAATTTCTAATTGCATGGCAAAAGATGGTACTTGTATCAGTTTTCCTTAGCCTACTATGGGTTTCACAGACAGTGCAAGCACGTTTTTGGGCAATAACTCGGTAACGAACACTCATATTAGCACGAGATTTTGCTATAGAATATTACACACAGCGCCGTAATTTATAAGAGTATCATGAATCACTAATTGTAAAGAATCAAGACTTGTCCCTGTATCAATAGGGAAAAACTCGATTAGCCAGTAATGGATACGAACACAACAGTATAAAAGGCTCCGCCTATCCTCTCCCTCCACCTCCTTCCTTCCCTCTCCTTTCTTCTCTCACCTGCCCTCCGCCTCTCTCTCTCTCTCTCTCTCTCTCTCTCTCTCTCTCTCTCTCTCTCTCTCTCTAAAAGTTGCTTCAGTTTAAAATGATATTGTATGATTTTTTCTATCTATCTATCTATCTAATACTTTACATTGTTGTATATATCTAATGATCAACTCGGTTGTTACCTGCCAGTTAACTGATTTATTTATGCATTAATCCGCTCATATCTCTCTCTCTCTCTCTCTCTCTCTCTCTCTCTCTCTCTCTCTCTTCTCTCTCTTTCTGGTAGTGGTATATATTTACACACACACAAAATAAACATTCATCACTTAAATATACGTATGTGCATAGGTATAATCAAGGCTTTAACTCTAATGAATGTCGGTTAGAAAGGCTCAATTTTTATTTGTAACACCGAGTCACTATAACCTATTCAAACCAATCTGAAGGGAATTGGCTGCTTTCTCTTTTCTAAAAAGTTGAAAAGTTGCGTGACAAATGCATTCCTGCAACCATGCCGACAGTTATGTACCGAGGTGGCCATCTCTTGTTCACCTTCGTAATACAAGTATATGGCTGATGCCTTGACTCCAAATGAGGATTGCGATGAAGGTAACCAAATACAAGTATAATAGTCGCTTGACCTTCAATCATAGTGGCTATCGTTTTACTACTCCACCATACATTCTGATATCTTTCACTCTAATAATCATTTACAGTACACTACCAGAGAGAGAGAGAGAGAGAGAGAGAGAGAGAGAGAAGAGAGAGAGAGAGAGAGAGATTTTTTATTAGAAATCACAGTCGGATTTACATTCATTTGGAAACTGTAGCCTACAGTTATGTTACCATCTGCTGAAATGACTGTTGCGTAGTATTTGACAAATAACCGTTTTGATTCCCTAGGAAATATTTGATTGCCTTTGTAATGCAGTATATAAACTTTTTTACCGATGAAAATCTTGCAGCGGATCCTTTCAATGTTTAAATTTTCTGCCCCCAAAGGTAGAGTCCCCTGGTCAATGAAAGGTTTCAAAGTTCTTGGATAAAAATTCAACGTCATTAAGGGCCTTTATCAAAAATTCACGGCTGAAGAAATTTGATTTATGCTGAGTGGAGCCGGCTCTTCGTCTTTCATTTCGTCCTAATCTAATTTCGTCTGGAGTTTTGTAGATCCAATTTTTTACCTTCTTTCTTATTCAACAGAAATGTCTTGATTGTTCGCTTAATTCCATATTTGTTCAGCCTTCACAAATGTCTAGTATACTTCTGAAAATGGGTAAGAATTTTATATTATACTTGACGATTTTTTTAAAAGAAACTGGGATTGTTAACTATATCGGAAAATTGCAATTATTATTATTATTGATCATAGTCATATCCTGAAGTCCACTATCACCAGTGGCAGTAATAACCAATGTGTCGGCGGAATTGGTGTAATCTGACTGCATCTATTTAGCAATAAATTCAAGTCCATAAACACATCATAAAAAAGTATATACTAATCTGTCTCCATCCAGAATACATCACAGTTGATTGCAAGTAGTGAATATTCATGAAATTCTTATCGTATTCCGTTATACTCCCGGCTGTCCAACAAACCAACTTGTGATGTATCGGATATTCGCATTTTTTATAAATCCGCATCCGCAGCCAAACCCACATTGACAATTTCTTAACATCCGCATCCACATCCACTTCCGCATTAGCATTGCAAGCAACATCCGCATCTGCATGGGTAGTTTGAGAATGCGGATATGCGGATATCACCCTCTGCTCAGTATTCAGTAGTTCATACTCATACATTGTAGCTAAAAGTAGATCTTCTTTTGGTTTTGTTTTTTGCAAAATTTTGTTTTTCGTTTTATTATACAATAATTCATGACACACAATTAGACATTTCATACAATATATACTACTTTATTTAGTACCTCTGTTATAGCGTATTAGTTTTATAGCATATTTGTTTTGAAGCATATTTGTTTTAATAATTTCACGTCATTTACAACTTTTGTAATCATAAAGGGAGGGTATTGCATTTTTTAGGAAAAGCACACACTCTCTCTCTCGCTAATGCGAAGAATGGCTTTGAGTTTTGTTACCCATATCATGCAATGAGCATGAAATAACCTTGTGCCAAGACAATTAAGACATTCGCGTATCGCTGTTATTGTCTGAACGTCCATATGAAAGTATACACACACATACATGAGTATCACTTATGTTTCTGCTTTCAATTAGAACATCAAATATTTTGTGGTAACCATAACTTTGAATTATGTGGCTGAAAATCCGCATCCACATCTGCATCCGTGAGGGCATGGTCATCCAATATCCGCATCTGCATCCGCATCCGCAAATTTAAAAGATTGAAGTCTGCATCCACATCCGCATCTTCAAATTTAAAATAAACTGAATATCCGCATCCTCATCCAGAAATCCCAGGCATCTGATACAGCTATAAAACCAAACCTTACCTTACCTACAGACCTACATCTTGTTCGGTTGCCCCAGGTCCCTCAGTGTGAGGCACCTCTAATGTCTACCAGAGAGTTGCTAGTACATCTTCCGGTATATTTTGCATCTTCCAATCTTGATGGTCTGGGATGCAGTTTAGATATTTGTCGAGCTTATTCTTAAACACATCTACGCTCACTCCTGATATATTCCTCAGATGAGCTGGCAACGCATTGAATAGACGCTGCATTATCGATGCTGGTGCGTAGTGATTAATGTCCTGTGTGCTTTCCTTATTATTTTCCTGGTATATTTTTGGGCACTATTAATCTACCTCTGCTTGCTCTTTCTGATATTTTTAGTTCCATGATATTTTCTGGCTATTCCTTCTATCTGTTTTCCATGCCTGAATTATCATGTAGCGTTCTCTTCTCTTTCCAGACTATATAATTTTTAAGAATTGTAGTCTTTCCCAGTAGTCTAGGTCCTTAACTTCTTCTATTCTAGCTGTAAAGGACCTTTGTACACTCTCTATTTGTGCAATATCCTTTTGATAGTGTGGGTACCATATCATATTGCAATATTCAAGTGGACTACGAACATATGTTTTATAAAGCATAATCATGTGTTCAGCTTTTCTTGTTTTGAAGTGCCGTAACAACATTCCCATTTTTGCTTTACATTTTGCCAACAGAGTTGCTATTTGATCATTGCATAACATGTTACCTATTCATCATCACACCAAGGTCTTTAACTGCTTCCTTATTTGTGATGGTCTCATTATTAGGCCCTATATGCATATAGCTTTCTTTCTCTGTCTCCATAATTTATTGATTCAAATTTATCAGAGTTAAATACCATCCTATTTACCTCTGCCCAATCATATACTTTGTTAAGGTCTCTTTGTAGAGCGTTCCTATCTTCATCACAAGTAATTTCTCTACTTATTCTTGTGTCATCTGCGAAACTACTCACTACCGAATCCTTAACATTATTGTCTATGTCTTCAATCATAATAACAAACAGTATTGCAGCTAACACCGTACCTTGCGGCACACCGGATATTAACCTTGGCTTCATCCGATTTCTCGTCGTTTGCAATAACTATCTGTTTTCTGTTGTGTAAAAATTCTTTTAACCATCTTCCTACTTTATCCACGATATTGTGTTTTCTAATTTTCTTCGCTAATATATTATGGTCTACTTTATCAAAAGCTTTTGCAAGTCTAAATAAACCACATCTGTTTCATTTCCGCTTTTCATATTTTTGAATATGTTTTTCACGGTGGACTAACAGTTGGGTTTGTGTACTTTTTTTCCGGGTACGAAACCATGTTGTCCTTTATTAAACAAATTATTTTTTATTAAATGTTTCATAATATTTTTCTTCATTACCCTTTCATACACTTTCATTATATGTGATGTTAGACTCACAGGCCTATAATTACTTGCCTCTAGTCTTGATCCACTTTTGAAAGTAGGGGTAATATACGCTAATTTGTGCTCATCATATCTCTTGCCTGTATCTACACTTTGTCTTAATAATATTGCAAGTGCTTTGCGATAGAATGAACTACTTTCTTTAACAAAATAGCAGGAATTCCATCAGGCCCTGCAGCAGCTCCATTTTTAATTTCATTAATAGCCTGCACAATATCAGCTTCATTAATATCTATGTCAGCTAAATATTCACTATTTTCATCCCTTACTTCTATATCATTATCTTCATTATCTATTCTAGGGGTGAATTCTCTCTTATATCGTTCTGCCAGTATGTTGCAAATTTCCTTTTTTTCATTCGTTAATCTCCCTTCAATTCTCAGAGGGCCTATTTCTATTCTTCTTTTATTCATCTTCTTCGCATATGAGTATAATAGTTTGGGGTTTTGCTTGATATTTAATAGGGTTTTTTCTTCCAAGTCCCGTTTTTTCATTTTCTTTTGATTGTATAATCTTTTTTCTGCATTTTTCTATCTTACTTTTTAGTTCTATAACTTTCCATGCATTTTTTTCTTTTGCAAGACCTTTTTTCCCACTTTCTGATTTTCTGGAACAAGATTCTTCTGTCTCTTGGTATGCATGAATGATGTTTACTTTTCTTCTTCGGTATATATTTTTTCCACTATTATCTCCAATATTTTATAATATCTCCGTATTTACCCTTATGTCATCACTTACGAAATGTTATCCCAATCTTTGTTTAATTCTTCATTAATTTCTGACCATTTTATATTTTTACTGTAGAAGTTGTATTTTCCATATCCTTCCCACTTTTTCATTTCTTGCTTATCTCTATTTCACTTGCTTTGGAATGAACTGTTAAGTCTATGACATTATGGTCCTGAAATACTCGCATTATAAACTATTATTTCTTTAACATAATTCATCTCGTTCACAAATACTAGGTCTAAAGTATTTTCCTTTCTTGTTGGCAGGTGATTTATTTGTTGAATGTTGTCTTCTAGTAGCATATCTAATAGCTTTTCAATTGCCTCTTATCTTCTTGCACTACTATTACTCTCTTTGTTTTATATGTATAAGTACAACCACAATCTCCTATTCGTTCTTTCCATTCTACGAAAGGAAAGTTGAAGTCACCAGATAGGAGAATAGTCCAGTCCTTGTGATTTCTACATATATCATCCAATTTTTCAATTATTAAGTCAAACTCTTTAGTATTAGGAGGTCTATATATTACTATGTTCATCAATTTTTCAGATTCAAATTCTACCGCTATTAGTTCACATTCTGAGTTACTATATTTCTCATATATTTTTCCTTGTTTTTTTTGTCTTTCCCATATATTGCGGTTCCCCCTTGATTCCTATTTTTTCTATCTGATCTATAAGTTTTGGAACCCTTTTTGTATTTGATCATCCGATTTTCCCAGTCTCTTGGTTGAATTGACCAGGGTTTCACTTAATATTGCATTATATCTATTTTCTTTTCATTTTGGGTTAGTTCTTCTAACAGTACTTTTCTATTTTTCTTTTGTTTGAGTTAAACTCGTAAACCTAAACCCTGGCGCATTGGGATCCAGCGACTAGATGGTTTTGCGGTGTTTTTCTCCTTCAGTTTAATACTGATAGTAATAAGGATTTTGTCCCATGTTCTCTTTCCTGTTTCCTGGTATGTTGTTCTTTTTTTTCATTTCCGCCCCCTCAGAAATTCTTGACATTAAAAAATAAAAAAATCCAAACCTTTTTCCAATAATAGTTTGATCTTGCCTTTCATCATAAATTTATTCCCATTTTGTGTCTGAATCCTGCAATTTTCTCCTCCCCTCCTCCGTTTCCTTCTTCTTTCTGCAATTATCCTCGGTTGCCAACTAAATAAATACAGTTATTAATTCTTTCTTGAGTAGAATTTGTCGGAGCTGATGCTTTGAAATTCCTTTGGCTGACACCTCTGCAATATCCTCATTGGTTGGTTTGCTTTTTTCCCCTCTTTTAAAAGACCATGATATTCTTTGATTTCTCTCTTTATTTATTGTTTGTGTTTCTTTCTTATTTTGGATTTTATTACTTGGTTTGGGTTTATTTTGATTTGATTATGATTCATGGGCTACAGGGTGCATTATATTTGCATTTTTTTGTTCGAAACTTAACATCCTTTTCCTTCTTTTAGGTTTTTACATATTTTTGGATGCAGATCTCTGCAATCATTCCCCATAAGTCCATCTAAGTATGCACATTTATTTAACCATATATTTCATAGGTTTTGGACATATCTTACTTCGGATGTTTGTATGTAAAATCCTTTCCTCCAATTTCTGCCAAATTCCCCCTGTCCCAACCTTCCCTACGTTTTCAAAAGGGTTGCAGATTTTGTCCGTTTCTTCTGTCTATTTTTTAGTTGCCTCCTTTTCCCCCGTCATTGATATGTATCTGGGTAGAGCCTCCGTCGGGTATTTTGCTTTTCCTGTTGTTTTCCCATTAATCGTTACTTTATTTCGTTCTTCGTAGGGTATGCTGGACTTGTTTATTGCCCTCATATGTAGTAATCAATGAGTATCTCTGCATCCATACTTTTATTTCCTGTTGTTCTTTGTTTTGGTTTCCTTCCTTTTTTTATGTTTTTTTTTCATTTGCAAGGACTTTGGTGGTTTGACTTAGCGTCCTTGCACCGTTTCCATTCTTATTGTTTTTCGTTTCTTGGCGTTGATTTGAAAGAGTACCCCCTTCCTCCTTCTTCTTCAAATCCCTCAACACATATTTATTTGTAGTACTTCAATCGTTGATTTAATAACATTGTCTTATCCATGATAGACAATGTTGCGTTTGAACAAAAAAATTATTCGTTGTATCTTTTCTTTTCAAATCAAATTGTTGTAAACTTACCTCCAGCACACTGTGGATGGGTCGGAATGTTGCATGCCAAGCACATTTTCTTTATGATTAAGGCTTTTGGGGTGGATTGACTATGGCTATCAACCAAAACCTTAACACAGTTTGCACTGCTTTTGGCATTTTTTTCCTTTTTTTAATTTGCCATCAATTAGTAATCAAGGTTAGTATTTCACAAGATTTCCTCCTTAATTCATTTTATTTTCTTTGTCGGAAAGGTTATGTTTGTTTATGGTATATTTTCTTTCTTTATGAGTCCTCCTTGCGCACTTGGAGTTTTAATTTGGAACTTCATCCGTTCAATTATTTTTCACTTTTCAAGATTGTTTTCATTGAGATTTAGATTTGTTCCAGTTTGAAGGAATTATATCCTTCTAATATATCTATGAAAATGATGCTTTTGTATACTTTTTGGTTTAGGACTGTTGCTGATTTCTTATAAGATGGGAAATGCCAGTTTCCCTTCCCCTGCTACCAACCTCATTCGTATTGCGAACTCTGCTTAGGAACACGCCAAATTACGCCACCTTTTCCCTTTTTCCCTCAGTTGGAACTTACCTGCCATCTTGTTCTGATTTTATAGGTATTACACTTATGATAAACTAACTTAGGTAAGACGCTTTATTCCTACTATTTTGTAGGTTCACAATAAATCTTATTCACCGAGCGATAGTTCAGTGCACGAAAACACACTTCTATTTTCTAGAGATTTTATTTTCCTCAAATTTTCTAGTCGTATGTTAAACTTGTTGTGATATCCTGTTGATTATTGTGACCCTTCACACGCGGGTACCGTCCTCACCAAGCAAGATGGCTACTGACCTACCGAGTTTGGGGTCGTATAGTTCTACGAAAGTTGGGGTTTCAATTTAGTTTTCCGAAATTGAAGGACTTTTTGTGTTATTCCCTTAACTATAAAACGGCTGGCAAGCAAGATGTGCAATAGTGTATCGTCATTTGAATCTTAAAAGATTCTATGGAGATAGAAACGCTCTTGACTGTTTCCCTCCCCGTAAGTTCTTGCCTTATGCCAGCAGTAACAAAGGACAGATGCTTCTTCCGAAGAAAAAGCTGAAAAGTAATGCAATAAACTCGCGAAACATCATTTACGATTCCTTATTCATGTTTGTTTATTTTTATCTTAACGTTCATATGGTGGTATGCCATTTATCTCGAAGTCCTGATCCTTTCTCTCCATTGTTTTTCAATTCTTAAAATAAGTTATTTTATTTCTGGTTTCCCCCCCTCCCCCCCTCTCCTTTTCTCTTCATACATACATATACATTATGTTATGCACACGACTATAATATATCTATATATAATTATATTATTATAATACTTATATTAAATATATATATATATTATTATATATATTAATTATTAGTTATATTTGTTTTTAGAATCTACTCAAGATTGCATATGTCGTTTTTGGGCAACATAAAATAAAAGTGGGTTTTTCCCATGGCGTATAAAATTTTAATTTACCTATATTAATACCTGCTAGGATGTCATAAGGATTTGTAGAACCTATTAATCGAAATTATCAAATAACCGAAGAATCCGAAAGACTTAGGTTTGGACCTATAAAACCGGTAGCTTTATAGCTTAAAACCGCAAGATCTTTCTCCATTTAAACTTCTTATTTGGACGCTCTCCATAATTTCATTGTCATTTTTTTCGTCAAAAACTTTTAATTCCTCTGATTTAGGTCCCTATGGGTGGGAAGAACGGGCGGTTTGTGGGTGGGCTGTGAAAAGAAAGGCGTTTCCTTCGCGTCCTAGACCGGCCCTACTTTTCACAAAACGGATTTCGTCCAGCCGTGCATGGTTGCTCGGATGGTGAAGAAAGCAAAAATGGGCCACATTCCTGACATTTGAAATTACTCGGTTTGTAGTTCTTGCCAGAAAGGAACGGAGGCAGAGGGGGCACCGAGCGTGTACGTTCACTTCCTTCGGAGGCTTTCGTAGGCAAGTACAGTTTGTAGAAACTCGTAGACTACGAGGGATAGTTTTTCAACTTTGTCATTTCTGTCAAGTTTTAATACTTCTGAAGCTGTTTCCTTTTCAGTTTCTAGTTAATGGAATTATTCTCCGAAAATTTGTTGCTGGCCTACCTGCCCCATCGGGACAACTACGGAAAACTGTAGACCAGTATCAAATTGGCAACGTTGGAAACCGGGGGGTTACTTGGTTCTTCCAAGCGTCGAACCAAAACCCAACTGTTTCACATTCCAGAATGACTGGTTGCGTGTATTGGTTTTATTTTTATTCAGGCCTTTGATATAAGCTAAACAAAAAACGAGTCGTAAAGTGGTTGATCCGATCCCTTCTCCACTGAAATCAAATTTCTTTATCCGTTTGTCGATATGTAAAGTGCTGATTTGGCTTTTCAAGCTATACAGGTCAAGTTCTAAACATATGTTTATTAGTAATCTTACAGATTCTGTGTGTAAGGGTTGAATTGACAATGTCAACACTATACTGTCTTATCATCTCTGCTCTGGACCCGCTTTTTGTTCTTTTTAGTTTGTACCACGGGCATTTTTTTCATGCTGGTCCATATCCTAATTCTTTTTGTTATATAACGTAATACGTAATTATAATTATAATAATGTTATAAACATATATATATATATATGAGTATATATATATATGTATATATATATATATAATATATATATATAGAGTGTTTGTTTGGTTGTGTACCTTGTGTTTGTTTGTTGTATTGTTTGAATTGTGTATTTTATTTTTTTTTTTTTAATTTTAATGTGTACGTTGTTCAGAAATCCCATCGTTTTTTGTAATGTCCCTTTCTAATAGGGATTTCAATAGGAAACATTGCGATATTTAACTTTGGTAAAGGGGAAGGGTCTTTGGAAATTATTACTTCCAGGATGATGTCAGAACAGCCACCATTTTGAACTCTAGGTAATGTTCCAATGGACAGTAGGTAACATTTCTATTCCTTCCTCGTAAGTGTGAGACGAAAAGAGTGACAAACGTAAGATAAATCCGGGTAAAGTGGAGAGTTGTCCTGATTTTATAATTTTATATTCTTGTTTCCCCCCGCCCTTCCCTTCTCTTCCTTATACATACATAATACATATGTATACACCAACACTATATATATTAATATGTATATATATATATATATAATATATATATATATATATAATATAGTATATATTATAATAGTAATTATTTGTTTTAGAACTTACTTCAGATTTCATATGTCGGTTTTGGTGGCAACATAAAAGAGTGGGTTTTTCCATGAGTATAAAATTTTAACTTTACCTATATTAATACCTGCTAAGGATGTCATGAAATGATTTTGAGAACCTATTAATCGAAATTACAAATAACGAAAGAATCCTAAAGCTTATGGTTTGACCTATTAAACCAAACCGTAGTCTTTTATCGCTTACAAAAACCACGAGAATCTTTCTCCATTAAAACTTCTTATTTGGACGTCTCTCAAATTCTTTCATTCATTTTTTTTCGTCGAAAAAAATCCGCTTTTAATTCACTCGATTTAGGTCCATGGGGGGTGGGGAACGGCGGTTTTTGTGGGTGGGCTGTGAAAAAGGGAGGTTTCCTTGCGCCTAGGCCGCTTACTTTGTTCACAAAAACGGAATTGCGTCCAGCCGTGATGGTTTGGCCCTCCGGGGGGGGAAGGGGTGAAGAAAGAAAAATGGGCCACATTCCTGATTTGAATTTGAAATTACTCGGTTTTGTAGTTCCTTTGCCAAGCAAAGGAGGCAGAAAAAGGGCCCGAGAGTGGTACGTTCACTTTCCTTCGGAGGGCTTCGTTATGCAAGTACAGTTGTAGAAAACCTCGTAGACTACGAGGATAGTTTTTCAAACTGTTCATTTTCTGTCCAAGTTTTTATCATTCTGAAGCTGTTTCCCTTTTCCAGTTGTTCTAGTTAATGGATTTATTCTTCCGGAAAATGTTGGGGCCTGCCTCCTGACCCAAGTCGGGAGACAACTACGGAACTGTAGAACCAGTTAAAGCAAATGGCACTTGGAAACCGTTCTTGTCTTCCAAGTCATCGACCAAAACCCAACTGTTTGAACATTCAGAATGGACTTGCGTGTAATTGGTTTTATTTTTATTCAGACCTTTGATATAAGCTCAAAACCAAAAAACGGAGTCTGTAAAAACGTGTTGATCCGCTCCGTTCTTCACATGAATAAATTTTCTATATCCGTTTGCTCGATATGTAAGTGCCTGTGATTGGCTTTTCAGATATACAGTCAAGTTTCTACATATGTTTAGTAATCTTACCAGATTCTCTTTTGTGTAAGGGTTTGGACATGTCACACTATACTGTCTTATCATCTCTGCTCTGG
>NC_087204.1:48762804-48766176 GCF_015104395.2 Macrobrachium nipponense | reverse complement strand
CCAGAGCAGAGATGATAAGACAGTATAGTGTAACATGTCAACCCGTGCACAGAGAATCTGTAAGATTACTAAACATATGTAGAACTTGACTGTATATCTGAAGAGCCAATCAGCACTTACATATCGACAAACGGCTAAGAATTTATGTCTTGTGAGAAGGATCGGATCAACACTTTACGACTCGTTTTTCGTTTAGCTTGTATCAAGGGCTGAATAAAAATAAAACCAATACACGCAAGTCATTCTGAATATGAACAGTTGGGTTTGGTCGATGCTTGGAAGACAAGACGGTTTCCAAGTGCCATTTGCTACTGGTCTACAGTTCCGTAGTTGTCCCGACTGGGCATGAGGCCAGCAACATTTTCGGAGAATATCCATTAACTAGAACTGAAAAGGAAACAGCTTCAGAAGATAAAACTTGACAGAAATGACAGTTGAAAAACTATCCTCGTACTCTACGAGTTTCTACAACTGTACTTGCATACGAATCCTCCGAAGGAAGTGAACGTACACTCTCGGGCCCTCTGCCTCCTTTCTGGCAAGAACTACAAACCGAGTAATTTCAAATGTCAGGAATGTGGCCATTTTTCTTCTTCACCTCCGAGCACCATCACGGCTGGACGAATCCGTTTGTGAAAGTAGCGGCTAGGCACAAGGAAACCTCTTTTCACAGCCCACCCCCAAACCGCCGTTCCCCACCCATGGACCTAAATCGAGTGAATTAAAAGTTTTTGACGAAAAAATGAATGAAATTATGAGAGCGTCAAATAAGAAGTTTAATGGAGAAAGATCTCTGTTTGTAAGCTATAAAGCTACGGTTTTATAGGTCAAACCTAAGCTTTCGGATTCTCCGTTATTTGTAATTTCGATTAATAGGTTCTCAAATCTTTATGACATCCTAGCAGGTATTAATATAGTAAATTAAATTTTATGCTCATGGAAAAACCCACTTTTATGTTGCCAAAACGACATATGAATCTGAGTATATTCTAAATATATATATATATATATATATATATATATATATATATATATATATATATATATATATATATATTATACATATATATATATATATATATATATACTATATATATGTGTGTGTGTATACATATGGATATGTATATATGTATACACACGCACACACACACACACACACATATATATACACATACACATATATGAACAGTAAAAATATTTAACGATGCACAGATAAAATCGATGAACCAGAAATAGAGGAAGCCTCCCATCTACGAAAAATAAATGTAAAGAGGTAATGAAGAGAAGGAGAGGGGGGGAAACAGAATATCGTTATAAGAATTGAAAATGAGAAGGATCAGACTTCGAGATAAATGGGCATATGAACTGGTTAAGATAAATAAACAAACATGATAAGGATAAATGTTGTTTCGCGAGTTATTCATTTTCAGCTTTTCTTCGGTGAAGCATCTGTCTTTGTTACTGCTGCATAAGGCAAGAACTTCCGGGAACAGCAGAGCGTTTCATCTCCATATAATCTTTAAGATTAATGACGATACACTATTCACATCTGCTGCACCGTTTATATTAAGAATAACACAAAAAGTCCCTTCAATTTCGGAAAACTAAATTGAACCCCAACTTTCGTAGAACTACGACGCAAACTTGGTGTTGGTTTTATAGCTGTATCAGATGCCTGGGATTTGCGGATGAGGATGCTGATATCAGTTTATTTTATCAATCTTTTAAATTTGCGGATGCGGATGCAGATGCGGATATTGGATGACCATGCCCTCACGGATGCAGATGTGGATGCGGATTTTCAGCCACATAATTCAAAGTTATGGTTACCACAAAATATTTGATGTTCTAATTGAAAGCAGAAACATAAGTGATACTCATGTATGTGTGTGTATACTTTCATATGGACGTTCAGACAGTAACAGCGATACACGAATGTCTTAATTGTCTTGGCACAAGGTTATTTCATGCTCATTGCATGATATGGGTAACAAAACTCAAAGCCATTCTTCGCATTAGAGAGAGAGAGAGTGTGTGCTTTTCCTAAAAAATGCAATACCCTCCCTTTATGATTACAACAGTTGTAAATGACATGAAATTATTAAAACAAATATGCTTCAAAACAAATATGCTACAAAACTAATATGCTATAACAGAGGTACTAAATAAAGTAGTATATATTGTATGAAATGTCTAATTGTGTGTCATGAATTATTGTATAATAAAACGAAAAACAAAATTTTGCAAAAAACAAAACCAAAAGATCTACTTTTACCTACCATGTATGAGTATGAACTACTGAATACTGAGCAGGGGGTGATATCCGCATATCCGCATTCTCAAACTACTCATGCAGATGCGGATGTTGCTTGCAATGCTAATGCGGAAGTTGATGAGGATGCAGATGTTAAGAAATTGTCAATGTGGGTTTGGCTGCGGATGCGGATTTATAAAAAATGCGAATATCCGATACATCGCAAGTTGGTTTGTTCGACAGCCGAGAGTATAACTGGGAATACGATAAGAATTTCGTGAATATCCACTACTTGCAAACGACTGTGATGTATTCTAGATGGAGACAGATTAGTATATAATTTTTTATAATGTGTTTATGGACTTGAATTTATTGCTAAATAGATGCAGTCAGATTACACCAATTCCGCCGACACATTGGTTATTACTGTCACTGGTGATAGTGGACTTCTGGATATGACTCTATGATCAATGATAATAATAATTGCAATTTTCCGATATAGTTAACAATACCAGTTTCTTTTAAAAAAATCGTCAAGTATAATATGAAATTCTTACCCATTTTCAGAAGTATACTAAACATTTGTGAAGGCTGAACAAATATGGAATTAAGCGAACAATCAAGACATTTCTGTTGAATACGAAAGAAGGTAAAAAATTGGATCTACAAAACTCCAGACGAAATTAGATTAGGACGAAATGAAAGACGAAGAGCCGGCTCCACTCAGCATAAATCAAATTTCTTCAGCCGTGAATTTTTGATAAAGGCCCTTAATGACGTTGAATTTTTGTCCAAGAACTTTGAAACCTTTCATTGACCAGGGGACTCTACCTTTGGGGGCAGAAAATTTAAACATTGAAAGGATTCGCTGCAAGTTTTTCATCGGTAAAAATGTGGATATACTGCATTACTAAGGCAATCAAATATTTCCTAGAGAATCAAAACGGTTATTTGTCAAATGCTACGCAACAGTCATTTCAGCAGATGGTAACATAACTGCAGGCTACAGTTTCCACATGAACGTAAATCCGACTGTGATTTCTAATAATAAAAATCTCTCTCTCTCTCTCTCTCTCTCTCTCTGGTAGTGTACTGTAAATGATTATTAGAGTGAGAGA
>NC_087204.1:48740304-48757804 GCF_015104395.2 Macrobrachium nipponense | reverse complement strand
CAAAGCTTGAAGATCCAAGTTCAAAGAAATATTTGAAGAAATTGTGATGTCCGGTACCGGGAAACGAACCCAGGTCCCCTAATCACACAGAGGTCACGTTGCCGACCTGACCACGGGAAGGATAAAATTCTACTCCCTCTCATACATACACATACCTGTCGTTTTCAGATATACTTATGAGCTGGAATAGACCCATCCTCACCATTGTAGCCAAGTGGGCAATCATTTTTATTGCTTTTTAGGCTGAAATATTTATGTAGAATCTACTGGTCACTTTTTTACCAGATACATTTTGTAACTGTAATAGCCACAATGCCCGTCTTTCTGACTCCCAACTGCCGCAGTCCTGAGTTTTATGTCTTCTTAAAGCCTGACAAATATTCATTAGCAAAACAACCTTGCCATCTACTTAACCTAGGAATGGGCCATATATCGAGTATGGCTGGGGGTTCCCTTGGGTCTATGGGTGAATCCAGTATTATCTATCTTTATGGAACAGAATTTCTTTTAAGTCTTCTCCCGTAGTGGCTGCGATTTACGAGTTTGAGTTTTAAATAAGATTAAAGAAAGTATTATCTTCTGGTTCAGTAAGAGAAGATAGGTTTAGGGGACGAAAAGGAAATATAAAAACATTGGTTAAAAGGAAAACGAATATGGACGGCCCTTTTTCTGATTAAAAAAAAAAAAACTACTGCTGTTCCCATTTCTCAATCAAATTGTATTAAGATCCTGTGTCTTGAGATAGATGGACTAATGGATGAAGGTAGTTGACATATTCTGCTCGAACAACGGAGGACACGAAGGGTAAAAATTCTAACAGAATAAGAGAGACTACATTACAAGGCTATTAATTTTATCAACCCGCGAGAGCCTCTGTGCAAGAGTTCTAACAGTACTTGATCAACTTTGTGAAAACAGCAACAAAAATGGACTATAAACTGGGCTACAAAGTAAATTTCAACAAAACTGAAATATATCTCTTCTACGAACAAAAGATCGGGAGAGCATACTTTCGAAATATTTATTGCAAAATATAAAAAATTGCTAAATAATATATTAATTCACTACTGAACGCCTAATCCTAAAAGACCACATGTTTATCTAATTTTCATTTAATTCTAGGTATAGAAATAATATATTACTTTCATAAGGATAAATGTAAACTAAGAATCTCTATGTAGCAAGGGTTTGCAAATCATACATCCGTACATCAGTTAAATTAAACATTTAAGCTACTATTAAAATACATGTACAATTTCACATGAAGCCCTATATCAATAAGTGATTTGCCCCATAACAAGCAATGGACATTATTCTCATTACACCAGTGACCAAGAATTATGAACCTACAAAGTTTTTTAAATAAGGAGAGCTGAACCCGCAGGGTAAAAATCACGTCATTCTCAAGTCCCCAGTATTCAATTTCACACCGAGACTGGAGAACTGCTATTGCTATCAAGAATGACTTTCATCCTAAAATTGACTTTCATCCTAAAAATAGTAGATTATAAAACTATCAACAACGATAATTTTTTTTCATATATTTTTTCCCGGTAATTGTTTATTGTTTCTCTGAAGGTGAACATATATAAGCTTGTGAAACAAAACAAATACGTAAATTAAAAATCGTAAGGCAGCATAGATCTAATGTTTATCGTACAAAAAGTAGAAGAAAAAAAATGAGAAAAACAGATAAAATATGGTTAAATTAATAAGTAAGTTACTACATGAATATGAAAATAAAACAAGTTAAACAGCTGACTCAAGAAATCTAAACCAAACTAGATAAGGTTTCAGAAAAGCAGCACTTTCCCCTTTTCTTTTTCTCGGTGCTTTAAAATAGCATTGTAGCTTCTCTTGACTTTTGTATATAAATATTCACAAGGAATCAATGGCATCGAACCAGATCAACAGCATACGAATGGTTTCACTTACAGCGATGGTTTAATTTGCATTTATCAATGTCTGGAAGGAAGAAAACAACTTCTCTTATTTCTTTTTTTATGACAAATTTGTTGGGATGATCTTGACATTCAGAAAAAAAATTTCCGGTAATCTTTTGACATGTGATAAAAAGAAGTACATGAATTCAATACACCATCTTTGTAGATCTGAGATTACGAAAAAATATATCAGTTTCGAGCACCATTAGATATTATGCATTTCAAATGCTTCGTAAACAAAAGCTTTGAGGCGATCAGTACTTAAGGCGATAGTAACTCAAAGTCTTGTTAATATTCAGTATCAGTAACTGCGCTGCAAATTCGGCCCACTATGACATCGGATACTAGGTCAATGTAATGGTCTCGCATGCTGCTGCCTAACTCTTCTCCACACATACACTGACTAAATTCAATAAATTCCCCAATTCTAGAGGTGTATTGCATTCGTGGACTTGACTTCTACGCTATCCGCTCTGCCTTACGAGGGAAAGAAGGCTTCTTCTGCTATATATATATATATATATATATATATATATATATATATATATATATATATATATATATATATAATAATATATATCTATATAATATATATATATATATATAATATATCTATATTATATATATATATATATATATATATATCATATATATATTATATATATATATATATACATATATATAAATATTAATATACTATATATATATATATCATAAATTTATAATATAAATATATATATATATATATATAATATATATATATAAAATATAATAATATAAATAATATAAATATATATAATAATATATAATATAATATATATAAAGTTTTTTTTTGCCACGAAGGAAAAAAATGAAAAAAACGAGTTGGCCGAGTACTTTCGGTCCTATTCGGACCCTTTACTGAGGCATACTGATTTTACAAAGAACACCATATTCAAAAGAAGGCTTAATATACAAACTGACACTACCACATTAGCCATAAGGGCGATTTTCACACTCTACAGAGAGGAGGAGGAGTCATAGGCTAGCCACACCTTGAAGGATACCCGTGGTAAACAAGTGATTCTTCCAGAAAAACAGTACATTTTGAAAACAACACGGGAGCATCTACAATTTAATATCATGAATTTTTACACAAACAAATTTTCCCAACAAAAATTATTATTAATGAAAAGACGAAAGAAAATATATATATATATATATATATATATATATATATAATATATATATATATATATATATCGAGCCAGAGAAAGAGGGAGAGAGAATATCGAACCAGAGAGAGAGAGAGAGAGAGAGAGAGAGAGAGAGA
The DNA here is from genome assembly GCF_015104395.2 of Macrobrachium nipponense. Taxonomy (NCBI): domain Eukaryota; kingdom Metazoa; phylum Arthropoda; class Malacostraca; order Decapoda; family Palaemonidae; genus Macrobrachium; species Macrobrachium nipponense. Next base: position 48,754,549 of record NC_087204.1, on the reverse strand, counting down.
GAGAGAGAGAGAGAGAGAATTAATAACTATATACATGTGGGACTAATTTAATAGTTGTTCATACACATACACACATACATACATATACATGCATGTACAAAACACACACACACACACACATATATATATATATATATAGATATATATATATATATATATATATATATATATATATATATATATATATATATATATGCAAGATGAGAGGCGAGTGGCGCTGCATGGAGAAAATACTCTTTCCTTTCTGGGAGTTTCATCCCCGATTCAGCAGTTCTGGTGTAAATATACTTGAAATGCCTGTGTCTTTTCTTGAGAGAAACATCTTGTAAGGGAAACGACTTGAAATCACTTACACATGAATGTATGCGTGTCTGTGCGTTTATAAGTGTGTGTGTGTGTGTGTGTACGTGTTTGTGGGGACGGAGATACCTCTGACACCCTAGGAAGGCGTAATCTGCCAGGGTGGCGCCGCCGTTGAGTGGTGAAGCCACATGCTCCCAATTGTTAGGGCTGTCGATCGTCACCGACCCACTACACAACAGCAACCCAGTACATATGGAAATCAGTATCTCTTGGGTTAAGAACATGGATGCGAGGCTGGCAACCTCATTCCTCAAGACTTGCAGGAAAACAGGAGGATTTACTCCTCTTCAAACACCCACTCCAAGTGAAAAAAAGGTCGGTTTTGTTTTGTATATGTCATATATATATATATATATATATATATATATATATATATATATATATATATATATATATATATATATATATATATATATACAACACACACACACATATAATATATATATATCTATAATATAATGTGTGTGTTTCGTCAGAATCTTCCTATTAACAGGTAAAATCGGAAAAAATAAAGTTATTACCTTCATAACTTATTTTTTTTTTAGCTACCAAGAAGTACAGTTAGGACTCCAAAAAGAAATATAGAAAACGCTGTACACTTTTACCTATAGACTTGATATAATCTTGTGTGAGACACGCGTAAGTTTGCGAAGCTAAAAACTGATGAACAAACACATTTCAAGTTGGTCTAATATTTACAATGAAACCTGAACGAATTCTTTAATTTCTTATTTTCGAAGCTTATGGCTGCTTTTTTAAAGTTAAATATCAACATATCCGTCAGTTGTTTGCTTAGAAAGTTTCTTACCGACAGTTCTCTGGTCCACGCAATTTGTTTCTGATGAACTTCAAGTTAAAATGTTCTCTAACAACCTTAAAGATGATACGTTAAATAGAAAAAAATTATTCTGACACCTGAGAGCTTAACCATTTTCCCATCAGCTAAGATAACTTTCAATCTAAATATTTGAAAACTGAATATCACTGGGGATACTTCCAGTTCAAAGTTACAGACGTTCGAAAACTTACGGTTCCTAACTAACGTACAACTTTGTATAATTGCAACGATTCAAACTTCTACGTGAACCGTAGGTGGTCAGTGCACCTCACGCGGTGCACTGCAGGCATTACTTAAGTTTTTTCTTTCCAGCGACCCTTCGGCCCCGAGCTGCGACTCTTTGATTCCTTTTACTATACCTTCATTCTTATTCTCTTTATTCCCTCTTATTGTCCATCCTCTCTGACAATGGTTTCATAGCACATTTGCGAGAGGTCTTCCTCTGTTACATCTTTCAAACCTTCTTACTATCAACTTCCCTTTCAACGTTGAATGACCTCATAGTACTAGTGTTTGCCCTTTAGTCTAAATCTTATACGCCATTCCATTCCAAAATTCTAAGTAAATAATTATATGACTTTTCAAAAGAATTGTTGTCATAAAACATTTATTTAAAGGAATAAAAATAATAAAAAAGTACTAGGAGTAGCGCAAGACTAATAAGATCTTAGAGAGTTAACGAACAAGGCGCTTTCTGTAGGTTGTTATGGACTAAATTCCCCGTCTTCCAAAAGCTGCCAGCCTTCCCCTATAACTTAATTAACCATAATGACAAAGATTCTGAACATCAGAAGCCTCGAACTAACATAATTCCTCATCGATAAAATATTATGCTAAGATTGTGGCCTTCGAAAGTGGGTCAAGGTAAAACAAAAAACTTTAGAAAATACGTCGACACGGTCTCAGATTCTGAGACCATTAAGCTTCCTTACTTAAAAGTTTTGAAACAAGAGCAGCAAAAATATTTGAAAAAAAAAACAGTAAAACAGAACAACTTTAATAATAATAATAATAATAATAATAATAATAATAATAATAATAATAATAATAATAATAATGGGCACAATTTTTCAGTGTCGAAAATTGATAACAATGATTGCAGGTCCACAATAATATCGCATGTGAAGTATATAAAGTGTTTAATGATAAGAGCTTTCGAACCCTGCACCAGGTTCATCCTGAGTGCAGGATGAACCTGGTGCAGGGTTCGAAAGCTCTTATCATTAAACACTTTATATACTTCACATGCGATATTATTGTGGACCTGCAATCATCAATAATAATAATAATAATAATAATAATAATAGCAGTATTCATTTGTATCTTTCTTTCAAGTGAAAGATCGGAAAACCAGCTCAAAAACCATCATCATATATGACGAAGAGAAAGAACTGATTAAGCAAATATAACAGTGTTAAAGCGTTTAACACCGGCAATTTACTTTCAACTATGGCTTGTGCTTCAATAATCCAACTTAATATGACAACAACACTCTGTCCAACTCTCAAACACCCCTTTTCAGAACTCTCTCTCTCTCTCTCTCTCTCTCTCTCTCTCTCTATCTCTCTCTCTCTCTCTCTCTCTCATCCTCTGACCTCTGAAGCAGACAAATGAGATCAATTCACGAGTAATTACCCGCTTCATACAAGGCGATATTTCAGTGAAGTTGCCTCAGCTACGACAAATCGTTTCCGAAAAATACCCACCGATGCCAGAAAGGACAGCCAACACATCACCGGACTAATGGGTTCACATCGATGCGAAATGTCCAATATTACTTCTGTGTGTTTTCATGAAGACTTTGATTTTAAGAGTATGGCGAGTGCGCTGTTTGTACGCTTGTATCAACAGTGAAAAGATGGTTCGGCTTTTTTATTTACATATATAAATAACGACTGTTTAATTGTCTGCCTTTAAGCGAACATTTCTCAACAAAGTTAGCAATGTTGATGACAGCTGTGTTATTGGTTAAGAATCATAAAAATCCTTACCCCTCGATTCCCAACGTATTAACGTCAACGGTAAAATCGTGATTAAACTAAGTTATATTTTCTGTTTTTCTTTATCATAAATCCAAGATATTACTGTCCTTTTATCTCTGCATGGCCTTTTTCGGGATTGGCTGACTACTCCGTACACTCCCAAGACAAAATATGTAGAGATCTCATCTCCCTTTTCATATTAATCTACTGAAGTTGTAAAAACCCTGTATTCCCGATTTCAGTTTCTTCCAATAAAGATTCACTCCTGATTTAATACGAACTTATCAAAAGACTCGATGACAGCCCTAACGGCTGCAATTATTATTCACTGTCACATTTTTCCTCTTTTTTTTTTTTCTTTTCTTTTTTTTTCTTCGGTCGCTGGTGATATTTCAGAGCTGTTCACGAAGCTTTGTGTAACGATGATATAATCTTGTCAGGATTCTTCGAACCGCGCTTTCACAACAATCCTACATTCCTGCAAGGCAAATAACACCCCCTACGAAATGCCTGGTATTTAGCGGGGTACCTTCCTCGGAGTAATTGAAACACAAGATTGCGGTCCGTCAACCACGCGTAGTCAGTGGCGGATTTTTCTTTTTGGGGGATAATAGCTACTTTATCCTATTTATTCCAATAATACTACTTAAATTCTCATCAAAGTCTTAATAAATCAAGTTATTGACGAAATTAAAAGCAAGGAAGCGAAATCTTTCCGATGGTGATTTTAAAATTATACTTACGTACCAATTGAGGGGGAAGATGTCATCAGCACTTACAGGAATTTTGCCTGAAAGATACCGGACCTAGAATGCTGTTACAACTACATAACCAGACTGGGGAACCATATTCCAGCAATGATTGAGGGAAAAATGTCAGTCAATGTGAATAAATAATAGCTTTCCAGTAATCACGTTTACATGAGCAAATGGTTTGAAAGACGACCGATGGGTGCACAGATAAAACAAACTGCAGTTAGCTCGAAACTACAGCTAGATCCATGTTAATGCGTTCATTGCAAACAGCTTTGAATCTTCATTTTATATTCACATTTTTTATTCTTATTTGTTAGGTTTGCAAAGCACAATTAAAGAGTAAGAAAATAAAAGTCTAAAACCATAGGACTGACGAATAACTTAAATAGTCACAATTTTGAAAATTCTGTGAGTCTGCAAAACAAATGCAAACTGATATTCGTACACGTCAGCCCAAAAGAAAGACGGGTAATGATTTTTGACTTTAATCACAACTAAGCAAATACTTAGCTTTTAATTCGTCCTTTGCCTTGATTTATAAAATATTTTGATGTGAATTTTGATAACCAGGATAAGGCGCGTTTTATTCCCCAAAATCCAGCATTGACTACTCATGGTTGACGAACTTTTAATCTCCTATTTCAATTACACCTGAGACATACGTAACATATTGTTTTTTTATTTTGTATACATATCATCCATTTTCTTTTCCCCCGTGAAAGGGCTGGCTTCAGATAGTGATATGGTTTTCAGCGAGTCATTCTAAGATGAGGTTACAACGCCCATGACTCTACCAGAGATGCTGCTCATAACTGATCTCAGGGGAAGTTCAGCGGTCTGACTCGAAGTGACGGCTGAGCTCTTTAGGACAGTTTCATGAAGTCTCACGGGGAAACTAAGCCCTATTTCGTTGCTCGACAGTTATGAGCAGCATCTCTAGTAGGGGCATGGGTGTCATAACCTCATCCTAAAATGACTCGCTGAAAATAATATCACTATTTGGAGCCAGCCCTTTCACTGGGGAAAAGAAAGTGGATGTATGTATATAAAATCTCAATAAATGTTTCGTGTGTCGCTGGTATTTCCATGAACATGACGCTTGTGGATTACCCCTTCAAGAGCAGCGTGATTCACATAGCGTCAACAGCAACAATATTAACATGGGTGAGCAAATGTCAAAACAGCATTGTTCGCCTTTCATATATAACCCTCAAACCTCACACCCTACGTGTACCTCTTCAACGGGTCAACTTTCAGCCTAAATAGCTGCTGAAAGCTACTTATTTACAAGAGAGAGAGAGAGAGAGAGAGAGAGAGAGAGAGAGCTGAACGTTACTATTTGTTGGGGTAGAAAAGCTGAAAGCTACTTTGCTGACAGACAGACGGACAGACAGACAGACAGACAGACAAAATACCCACCTTCTGAAGCTGGACTATGAGTAAATAGGCTTAACCAGGATACCCGCTGTTTTAACGAGTTCAGAATAATATTTTTATTATTCAAAGCTTATGAGCAAAACCATCACCTCTGGAAATGAATTACTCGATGTCATAATGCACGTAATTACCGGTGAATGACGAGAGGGCAGTGAGAACACGGCGGTCATATAGGTTTTGAAAATTTTGGATCTCGTTTCACGACCCGTTATTCTTTCTTGCTATGTCGCCTGAAACAAAAACAAGTCTTTTCTCTCTCAACACAGGCGGCCACCCCACCCCACCCTCTCTCTCTCTCTCTCTCTCTCTCTCTCTCTCTCTCTCTCAGTAGACTATTATTAAATTTTCCCTTCACGAAGTATAACATTTAGTACATTTAATCTCTCTCTCTCTCTCTCTCTCTCTCTCTCTCTCTCCTCTCCTGATCATTGAAACGATACTTGAAACCACCTGACCTGTGTTTGGCTTTCCTAATGCAATGGGTCAGCGCAAGAAATTACTTTGAAAGCTTCGTCCATCCTACTCGAAGTTTTACGGCGGACGTTGTATTCGCTTAAAGATGGAGGTTCTCAAGTCATTTAGAGTTGTGAGGCAGGGACAAAATTTGGAACTGGAAAACTTGTTTTCGATGTTATGGCAATTCGTCTTTCACTTTTACAGGAACCTCAAGACGTTTGAGCAAATCCTACTGAATGAACACTATCCAAGTTTAACATCATAAATGCACCATCTACAAAGGGGAAGAATACACGAGTGCAGCGGCCCCAAATATAAAATAAAGCAAACTAACTCATGCGACTGAATCACGACTGATATTCGAAAAGAATTAGATCTCCTCAAAGGTTAAACTTCTGCCCGGCCCCCTTCTTAGATATGTGACAGAAAAAGACTGGGTCTGAAGCTGAAGGAAGAGACGTTGCCTTTTCTCTCTCTCTCTCTCTCTCTCTCTCTCTCTCTCTCTCTCTCTCTCTCTCTCTCTCTCTGCAATATTTCTTTTTCTCTCTTTGCCTTGCAGAATTCCAAGTAAATCACGAATCTTTCAGCAGGATGGCCGACTATATTTCCACTAAAACTATTTGATTATCTGCATCCTCGCAAAGGAATTGCCAGACTCACGCAATAAATCTGATAACTTCATTGCAAACTGATTTTAAGATTAACACAAAAAAAGTAAAAGTAACCATCAAATTAACAACTAGTTTAATTAACGTTTCTGCTGTCAGTGCTAGACGAAACTGAAACTGGCTGTTATCAAAAACCATCAATATAATGACTGGAATTTCCTCAACTTTCGAAAATATATATGCTGACATTTTCTACGATGGAAATGGAACCGAATACGATATAATTCTTGCCAGAGAGTTCAAATTACAGTTCACTTTTTGTTGAGTATTGCTCGAGTTCTTTTCTCAATGTTAATGCTTACACTTTTCACCTCCCTCCCTTATTATTTTGTGTATGATCGTTTTGTCAGCTATACATCCGATACTATTTTCATTTGTATTAATGTTTCACATATTCTGGATCTCTCTTTCCTACTAGAATAATTTGCTACGTGTTATCAAAGGGTTTTAATCAATATAGAAGCAGCGAGTATTTTATAAAACGCAGAAGGGAGAGTGACTAGTTTTGGTGTAAAAGTGAGTCTGAGACAATATTGTGCTATATTTTCTTTAGCTGTTTGATATCTTTACTTATGGAGTTATGCGAAAAGTCAGAGTAAAGTGTGATAAATTAGTCATAATAGAATGGTTAATGATTAGTTTTGTAGATGATACAATACTGATTGGGAACACGAAGAGTCTGAAAGCGTTAAGTATATATCCGAAAGAATGAGGTTATGATGATATATGGAAACCAAGAAATGAAGTAATGAGTGTTAATATGGATGGTAGAAGAAAAACAAAACCACCTGATTCTTAGAAAACATTCAGAGTTCAAAATAACAGGATGAGAGAAGAGGTGAGCCATAAAATAAAGCGAAGCAAGGAAGTCTGCAGGAGATAAGTTAAGGTTGGAATGTAAGAAGGATCTGTTGAGCCTACTACCCTTTATGGAAATGAAGTGTGGATGTTGCATGCAAATAAAATAGAACATAAAGCTGAGATTATTGCAATGAACTATTTGTTTAGTACTCGTGGTGCAAGCAGAACTGAAATGCTGGGATATGTAAGTATAAAAATAAGTAAAACAAATAACATAGGTGAAAGAAGGAATTAGAATATTTTTTTTTTGCAGTTGTCTGACTGTAGCTTAGTGGAAAGATAATATAATTCGGGGTTGTTGTGAGGGAACAGGGGAGGCAAAACCTGGAAATGGGTGAATGTTCGTGAAGGAGGTATTGGAAAGGAAGGACCTTAATGTCCATGAAACACGAGAGTACGTACGAGCAGGATGAAGATGAATGGTGTGTGATAGTAGATATATATATATATATATATATATATATATATATATATATATATATATATATATATATATATATATATGTATGTATATATATATACATATATACATATATATATATATATATATATATATATATATATATATATATATATATATACATATCATACATATATATATATATATATATATATATATATAATATATATATATATATATATATATATATATATATACACACACACACACACACACACACACACACACACATATATATTATATATATATATATATATATATATATATATATATATATATGATTTCTAGGAAATAAACCATACGCGGACAACAACCTGACCTGCTTAATACTTTAACCACCAATATAATATTCTTACAGGCTATCACTGATAGCCTGTAATAGTTTTGTAAAAGTAAGAGTCTTGACTTCGATCATCTACAGCTTGATTTCAATCTTTGCATGTCGTGCAGGCTTTAGACAGGATGATAATGCTCACATTTAAAATTTAACATATTTATCACTAAATTATGTATACTATACTGCTGAAAAAAAAAAATTCTATCAAAAATACCTAATATTATTCGTAACACTGTACATCTCCCTAAACTTCTATCTCTACCTATCTCGTTTTTCCTATCTATCAAAATAACAATCAGATATAAAATTCTCTCTCTGCTCCTTTGTCCACACAATTATTAAAAAGGTACAAAATCCTCGCTTGCACTCTCCCTCTCGCCTCATAAAAATCAGGTAAGGTAAACTGAAGACTCTCTCTCTCTCTCTCTCTAAAGGTGCCTCACACTGAGGGACCTGGGCAACCCGAACAAGATGTAAGTCTCTCTCTCTCTCTCTCTCTCTGACATACACACACACACACTCACATGGTTTAATCACATATCATATGTACGGTTCATTAATCCAACCGAGGATTGTTTCATTTCTGCTGGTGAAGTGGATGAAAAATGACATTTGTGTCGGCCTGTTGAGCTGATCGCCCACCGGAAGAACAATGATGATCAAAAGAACTCTGGTTTATTATTTTACTTCCAGTCTTGTTTTTGAGGGAAGCGACCAATGGAACGGGAAATTCAACGCCTTTTTGTAGCCCAGGCCCAAAGGAAATACGAAAGAGTGAAGGAATGTAGCGGACTTGGATTAATGACGAAGGAAGCGAAGTACGCCTACCGATCAAAGTAATGAAGATTTTATGTCGGGAAAACAAAAGCAGGGAGTTACAAAACTTAAGTACATCAGTATCGTAAATACTTCTTCTTACTTATTTTGTCATTGCGGTCAGTAATGTACGTTTGTAAGAAAATAAAGGAGCAAAGACCGAATAGACTAAAAATTAAGGAAATAGAGGCGATCAAGCCAATGACTGGGACTCTTCCGGCCACGCAGCTGTTAAGGTAATGAAATAAAGGAGCTGGAGTGGTTGGTTGAGAAGATAAAGAAATCCAGAATATAAAGAAAACGAAGACCAAGAATTTGAAGGTGAAGCTTGGAGAAAGCAGCCGAGGAGCAAAAATTAAAGATCGAAAAAAGGAAGGGGGAATGGAGGTAAAGTAAAGGTTAACAAGTGGATGCAGCTTGGGGCCAGGAGGGGACGCTACAAACACCAGTAGTATTGCATATAGTGCACCACATGAGATGCAATAATAGTAGCATCACCACCCCCCACCCCCACCCCTTAAACGGGAGAATGAATAAGATTTGCCCTGCGTGATTAAAACATGTAGCATGTAAATGACACCGAAGGTAAAAACATAACATTCAAAAGCAACTGAGCCAGGGAATGAAATGTGAATAATTTCATTCATCATTGGGGAAAACACAGAGGTACAAAAAAAATAAAAAATAAAAAAAGAATTACAATTGGAGTGCTTAAATTCTTGGACTATACAGTGAGGAACTTTCGCCTAAGTTATGCCAACATGTAGCCTTTCAGAATTATAGATTGACAAAATAGTAAATACAATCAGAACACGTACGTGACCATAAGACTAACGTCTTGAAAATGACTGGCGTTTCAGTGCAAACAGACCGTAATTACAGAATCATATTCGTTTAATAATAAATCAGCAGGCAAAACCTTACAATCGCCGGAAACATGACAATTCTAAACAGTAAACATGGAAATATGGAATCTGGATCTGAATACGGATAATAATCTAAACTGCTCAATACCGAAGAGTTCCTGGCGATACATGTTCGTTTTGAGTGATAAAATTCCGTCATCTGCAAAACTTGGACTTGTCATTTCTCTCTTTTTTCCTTCCAAAATTTATGCCTCATGGCGTGGAAATTCCACTACGCAATTTTCCTGCTGAAAAATTTAACATTCGTGCGGTTTCACTAAACGACAAGCAGAATAAACTCTGTCCCCTTAAAGCAAAAGAAAGGAAAATTATACTCTGTTTTTTTCCATCTGTCCATCCGCCTGTGGTGTTTTCGCATGGTAACACTGCGTCCCGGGCTTTAAATAGTTACGCTATGTGTAAGTTTTAGGAAATGAAAGGATATCTGGGTGTACATTTGCAACTGAAAAGTGTTTTGATTTACTGTATACGAATTACACCGTTAGTATTTGAAATAGGATATTATTTAAAGCCCGGGACGCAGTGCTACCGATGCGCAAACAGAACCACAAGGCGGATGGACAGATGGAAAAACCAGAGAATAGGTAGTAGTGTTCGCTTAAGTTATAGAGACCCAGTGACTTCGTCCGAAAAATAACGCACAAGATCGTGAATACCTTATTTTCCTTGCTTGAACACGATGCCCTCAAAAATTAAAAAGTAATAAAACGTCTGTTACTTGAATGGAAAAAATGAGACAATCAGTGAACACGATCACTAGAGTTATTAACAATAGCAGGCGAATAAAACGGCAAAATTCTAAATAAATCTCTATTACTAAACTATTACTTTACTGTGCAATTCGTCATTGGCAGAGAGTGCGTTCCCGTTACCCGGTATATGTTTAAGCCATTACCCAATTTTAGTGCGAGTTTAGCATGCCTGAACATGCCATGTTTTCGCGTTCAATCGATGAACAAACCATTCCATTCAAGGTATGCACAAATATCTGATGTGTTCGGTTATTGTTATGTGTAACTGGCTTTTAGTTCTATGAAATAAATTTCTCAGGCAATAAGTGATAAGCCTCTTTAAAAAAGTTCAAAGCCGAATAAAAAATATATATTTACATTAATAAATGCCACGTAATTAGAGCAGCCTTGAAAGAAGTTACTGGCTCCAAAAAATGCAAAAAAAAAAAAAAAAAAAAAAAAAAATAATAATAATAATAATAATAATAAAATTAGCCTATCTGGGACATGCTATACTTGGTTTACCAGACAGGCCAGGCAAGGCACAAAAAAAATAAAAACGTTGCCGGCATAAACGGCAAATTAGAATCCCTGTCTAGATAAGGAAAGTTTGAATAATTGGCTGGTTGACCTACAACACTAAGATGCCATTAAGAATGCATCTTAGATGGGTAGCAATGAGATATGCTTAATAACATTACACTGTCAATAAAGATAATATATCAAGTGAATTTCATGTACTTTGCTTTGGAACGATAAGGTTCGCATTCCACTTTCTTCACTTGTGTTGAAATGTGCCGTTTTAAACGAATACGCATTCGTGAACAGGAAACGACATTCAACCCTCATAATAAAGACATATTTGTGTAGAAACTGATAACCAGACTTCTCTTATGGTGGAAAAAAAAATATAAGAATCTTAGGCTCAGTATTGCCAGTAATCTCGATTATAAAATGGGATACAAATTTGTGACACCTATCCCCAGGGCCCATGAAATTCCGAAATTGCGTTTACCTAAATAAATTTTTATAAAAGCGTTTCCGTTATCGAAAATGTCTAAAAAGAAATTTTGACCATTCAGTATCGATAGAATTATAAAAAAAGTTACTCTTAGTCATTTGAAAAAAAAAAAAGAATTATATAGGAAAATTCGAAAAAAAAATATAATATAATAAAACAAGTTATACCCTCCGTGAAATAATGGACTACAATAAAATAGAATTTTAGTAAATATGGGGGAGCTTCCTCGACTTCGGATTGAATGCCCAAGTGGTCTTTGCAAAGGGAAAGTCACAGCTTTACAATTCCCATTAATTCTCCCATGAATACCGAGCTCGCTTGGCTAATGCCATCAAAGTCGCAGAAGCGACCAAGATCTAATTTCTTCGTGCATCGTCCTCCTCCGTTTCATCGTCATCACCATCAGCTGCATCATCACAATCATCATCGTCGTTATCATCATTTAAAGGGATTTCGCCTTTGCATATTCATGTTCAGAAATGACAGAGTCCCCTAAGCCATCGAAGGCAATCCATAATCCATTCAAACTCCATCGAAATGCAATTCTTCATACATATGCAATAACGAAACATTGAGAGGGTGAAAATGCAATGAAATTTAAAGCAAAATATAGCGAGGAACTAGATAACAGTTTATGCATAAATATATACATACTCAGACACCTGCGTGTTTTAGAGAAACACAAACATGTACTGGCCCAAATATATATATATATATATATATATATATATATATATATATATATATATATATATATATATATATATATATATATATTATATATACACACATGTACATATTATGTATTAAGCTACAAATGTCCTTTATATATATATATATATATATATATATATATATGTAAATGTGCATACACACATGTATATATTGTATTTAGCTACAAATGCCCTTTAATATCTAATTCGCTCTACCTAGGAATCAATATATGTTAACCGAAAGGGAATTTTTTAGTCGATAACAATTTCGTCGACTCAAGGGCGCGAACCTAGGAACCAAAAAATGAGGACGTACAGTGAAGCGCTATACCCACACAGCTATCGCGTGCGGGTAGAGCGCTTAACTGTACGTCCTGATTTTTTGGTTCCAAGGTTCGCGCCCGTTACCCGACGAAATTATCATCAGCTAAAAAATTCCCCTTCGGTTAACATATATGAAAATATATTATTCCGAGGTAGAGCGAATTAGATATTAAAGGACATTTGTAGCTTAATGCTATATATGAATCACGGTGATTTGATAAGACTCATTCTATATTATACTTGTGTGTAGCGTATTTGCATTTTGGAATTTAGAATTCTGTGAGAAACTCAAGCCTCTTTGTGACGGATTTAGCTAGTATTTTCTGAAAAGAGAAAGGAAGAAAGTGAGGAAACGAGAGCGAGGGGGGTTGGGGGTGGATGCCTTTTGAACTTGAAAATTTCGAGCCAAGAGTAAAAGAGAAAAGAGGAAATCCACAGGAAGTCATCTGAGGAGCAAAACCCAGAAGCCGATTTCTCAGTTTTTCTGAGTCGTTAAAACCCTTGTAACAGCTCAGACTGACTCTCAGAAGGCTGAGAGACCAAGGTTCGAAATCTTGTATTGTTGTTTAAACATCGTTGTTCTTGACTCTGGAAACCTTTATCTCTTTGCCAGGCTCAAGGAATGTCTGTTATTAAGCGTACTGTTGTACTGATGCCGTTGTGTGTTGAATAACGCCCGATTTTCTTATCTTGTAAAACTTTCAAGACTTCATGAAATTATTCTCGCCCCCTAAAAATACTTTTGACTGATATCAAAAAAGTAAAATCAAACAAGATATTCTAGGAATATAATTAATTGGTTCAGCTAAGAAAACTAGGAAACTATAGTAATAATTTTGTTTCAGTAAAAAGTTTTATGGAAGTGAACACACAGCCAAAGGAGAAGCGGTGCACGATCACCTTTACTACCTGAGTTTGTTTGCAAACGTAATCAAACCTTCGCAGGTCGGGAATTCAAAGTAAAACTTTTTTGTCGGACACTTAAAATACGTTGTGCATACCAAGCTGCCATGCAATGTTTTATCCATAAAAACAAAAAACGAACAAAACTCTCTTACACGTTCGAAACGCCACAAATGAAATCAACAATCTAGACTGCGCATTGCAATCATTGCAAATGAAAACAGAGCTATAAAAATGTCAACGTTGACTCAGCGCTGGTTATGAAACCATTTCACCTTTTTTTTTTTTCCGAAATAACCTGAGCAATTCGTCCCCTTTATTTGCGCCCACACAAAGCACAACATGAAAAGACTTCCAGGGCATTTATGAAAATGCCATTACATTGAGATAGCGCTCAATATCATTTCAATCAAAAGGAACAAAACGCAATGTGCTTTTTCTAAAGGTGAACTGTACCTCACTTCTTCTACAATACAGGAACTGTAAAGATCATCAATATATCGAAAAATCAAAGGCGAACGGAAATGGTGCTACAAGTACGCTCACACATCTCTATTGATAAATTCAGTTACAGAACAATATACACTAATCACATGGTACCTAGTATCCTAGTCATACAACACATACGAAAAATATACCCTAAACAGCTCGTTA
>NC_087204.1:48735304-48737804 GCF_015104395.2 Macrobrachium nipponense | reverse complement strand
TATGGTCAAATGTTGACAGTACCAGTTTTACAAATTGAAATAAGATATCATAGCCTTTTGGATAATGTCACTGTTGGATCCAGCTGAAAATTACTTTTAACCTTACAAACTTACTGCTCCACCTCAGTGTATCTGATATAAGAGAGAGATCATGAAAAAACAATTCGTATAATGATGAAAGTGTAAAGTTACTGCAAAAAGGAAGAAAAACCTAATATCAACATAGTTTTTAACAAATCCTGAAATTTTATACAGGACATTAAAATTTTCAACGTTTGAAATTGTAAATTCTACAAAATTTAAGAACAAAACCAGCCACGACTTTCAATTAATAAATAACACAGATTTCGGCCAATTCACATCCAAACGTCAAAACTTTGCCAAATTCTAGCTCGAAAGTTAAACAACAAAAAAGATAAAATCAAAATGGTAGGGTAAATAATAAGAATAAAATGTAATTATAAAAGATTGTCTAGCCATAGCAAAATACACTTGAATTCAGAAACAAAACAAAACCAAAATATGTCTCAATAAAAAAAAACCACTGCAAATTCTATAAAGCACAAGATAGAAAAAAAGTTCGCATTATTAAAAAATAAAACCCAAAGACGTCTTAATATTTGGTAGAAAAGGAAACTATATTTTCAACAACGTAATTGAAGCAAATAGAATAAAGAGGTATTCCAGCCCGAGAGAGAAAGAGAAAAACTCCCTCATTGCAGCGCCCGAGAGAGAAAAGTCCTCAAATCCGACAGCATGAACATATGGCGGGTCATTCCTTCCTTAACCCAAAACAGGTTGCATGATGTACGACAATGCCCATTCCAGACGGCACACGATAGAAGGCTTAGCTACTCCCGCCGCCTTTCTTTGTCAACTGGAATCCTGTTGTTTGTTTAGGACCTCTGGGAAATCCTTAAAGGTGATGATTCATTCGAGCCACATTGGGATTCCAGAAGTAAATGGGAAAAACTCCGACATTTGTAATTATATGAATTCCGCAGGAATCCAGGAAATGCAAACCAACCACATTGAAACAAAGTGAAAGGGAATATTGGCTGAATGACTTCCAGAAGATTAACAATCTATTTGATCAGAATCATTTTACATCGGGACCAATCTGCTTTCAACGTGTCCTTCTTGTCAATAACTTGCGAAATCTGGAGTTTCTAGCTTCCTCTGTGCTTCGAGTCATTCAATTTCATGGCTTCTTTTCGAGAGACTCGTTTTTGTCAGCTATTAAACAAATCACAGACAGCCACGCCACCTTATTGCCCTTCTCGTTTTCGCATTATAAATAGGCAAAAAGATCCAAGAGGGGACGTGGGAATCAAGTTCCTAGAGAAAAGCTGAAGCTTCATTGATTACATATTTATCATATTTAACATTCAACTTCAAATTTCAAACACACCGTCAATTTACTGGCAAACAGTCTGCATGCCGTACCAATTGACATGGATACGGCAAAACAAACGTTTTGCTTACTAACCAGCAGCCCAGTCAAAGGTGGGAAGCGAAATAAAGTAATTGAAAATTAAGCCTTTAGAGCTTACCCACCACAAGGCAAATTGTTGGTCTTTGGTGAATGCTGGCTAATTTCGTACGTGAGAGAGAGGAGAGAGAGAGAGAGAGAGAGAGAGAGAGAGAGAGAGAGAGAGAGAGAGAGAAAGCAATGAATTGTTACTTGGAACGAAATTAAACTGTAAAGGACTCCCCACACACAAAAAAAACGTGTAAATTTGAGAGATAGAGGATAATTTATACAATATTTATAGAAGTTAAATAAATCCCATATCATATTAAAGGAGAGAGAAAAGAGAGAGAGAGAGAGAGAGAGAGAGAGAGAGAGAGAGAGAGAGAGAGAGAGAGAGGGGGGGGGGGGGGGAAATTGGGGACATATAAATTTTCCATACCACTATGAAAATAAAATGTCAAAATAAAATAATAAGTAAATGAGAGAATGAGTGTGTAAATATATATTTTTGCTGTATAAAAAATTAATATATAATTAGCACTAAATCAAAAAGGAAATGAAAGACAGACGAGAGAAGTGAATTTGTCATTTCTTGTATGAAAATGAATCTAAATTTTCAACAAAGGTAAATGTATGAGAGAGAGAGAGAGAGAGAGAGAGAGGAGAGAGCAGAGAGAGAGAGAGAGAGAGAGAGAGAGAGATGAATTTAAATTTTGTTGACTGGAAAATAAAATGACAACGAAATCAGAAGTAACGTCTGAGAAAGAAACATATGGCGTATGATCATAAATTAAAAACGAACATTAAAATTTAAATCCATCCAGATATACAAAATCCTTAAACATTTAGAGAAAAGAATAAAGCAAGTTAATAGAAAAAAAACATATTGTACCAATTTTTCTTGGCAATTGTTTTGATTAAATGGAAAGCGTTGGTGAAAACTAAAACAAAAATTTTCCATTTTCCATAACGCAAAAGTAAACGTGCTTTGAAATAAACACATACTACACATTACATACACACACA
>NC_087204.1:48725923-48734804 GCF_015104395.2 Macrobrachium nipponense | reverse complement strand
CTCTGCTCTGGCCCGCTTTTTGTTTTTAGTTTACCAAGGGCATTTTTTTATGCTGGTCCATTTCCTAATTCTTTTATATATATATCGTATATTAAATATATATATATTATATATATTATATTATATTATATTATTATATATATAATGAGTGTGTATGTTTGTGTGTGTATTAATGATTACGTTGTTCAGAAATCCCATGTTTTTTGTAATGTCCCTTTCTAATAGGATTTCAATAGAAACATTTGATATGAACTTTGGTAAAGGGGAAGGGTCGTTGGAAGATTACTCAGATGATGTCAGAACACCATTTTGAATCTAGGTAATGTCCAATGACAGTAGGTAACATTCTATTCTCCTCGTAAGTGTGAGACGAAGAGTGAAAACGTAAGATAAATCGGGTAAAGTGAGAGTTGTCCTGATTTTATAATTCCACGGGATTATGAATTTCAAATGAGAATATCAAGTTTTGGATACATTCAAAGAGGCACCCTCCTTTTCAAGGAGTGAATGGCTTTCTCAAATGAACTGATTTCTTGAAATGGATTAATATTTCAATGACGTATCTCTTAGTCAGTTCATGATAGATGTTAATTAAATTTTGAAAGTAGCCGGATATATCTTTCAAGTGTTTGGCGTCAGAACATCGGGAATAAGCATGTCGTTGTATTCTGCTGCTTAAAATCGGATAGCAAGTTAACATTAAAAAGTCACCTTAAATTCGAGTCTGGAAGCAATATGATGTATGAATTTGAAAAAGATCGTTAAATATAAGCTAGTATATATTTGTTTATTTACCCTTGCCTTTAGATATTTTGTAAATTAGAACATTTTGATATAATTTTAGCACTTCCAATGTTCTCTTAACAAGCAGTAGCACCTCTGCCCTGCAAATAGAAGCCACTGCTCAGACTTTGTAAAAAGAACCATGCTTGGGCTCCTAGGACACGCAAAGGAATCTCAAACCAAGCTTGAGAAATGGATAAGTGTATCAGTGTGACCATTTAGTGTTCATGGCCATCCAACTTTACCGCAAGATCTCGTTTTCTAGCTTTGATTGTTAACACAAGCTATTAGTAAAAGATGAATAGCGCTCATAGGAGGGTCTTTGCTAATTTTTCGTGCTGTTGCTTTAATACTATTTGGAAAATTGAGAGAGAGAGAGAGAGAGAGAGAGAGAGAGAGAGAGAGAGAGAGAGAGAGAGAGAGATGAGTGTGTATGTAGAACATATGCAGTTCATAAATGGAAAAACTTCTTGTGGTGGGGTAGGGGGTCCGGGACTGACTACCGTCAATGCACCGCAGCATTACTAAAGGGTTTTTGAATTATCCTTTCGGACCATAGGCCATGGCCGAGTCCATTTGGAGGCCTTTACTTCACATTCATTCCTGCTTCTTGTCTTCCATCTCGCCGTTCAGCCTCTCCTATATAACTGTCCTCACTGACCAACCATTGATTAATACTTCTTAGTGCATTGGTCTTCAAACATTTTGAGGTCATGGCCTACTTTAGATATCTCCAAATACCCATGGCCCACTACTTCAGATTTAGAATAGGAATTGATAAGTTCAAAATAAAACATATAGTTCCTGTAACTGGAAATACAGATTTTCATAAATTCAGTATACAAATATGCTCAAATTCTTTTCATGACCATTTTTATTATCTAAAAATGAACTAGTGAACAATTACTGGGATAGAATAAGACAAAGAAAATATATTTATTTCCATATTTTTACATATGCTCTTGATTTATAATTATAGGTCCGGATAAAAGAAAATATACTTTTATTTTTATTTTTATATGTTGTTTATTTAACTTTAAATTCTACATTTTTTTTTGTCCGTGGCCCACAGTTTGAAGAACACTGTCTCAGTGCAACTGTGGGAGTTCTCCCGGTTATCACCTTTAGATCTTTGTATTTCATTTCATTTTTTTTCTGAATCTCTTTACCTTGCTGTCCAACCACTCCAACTCCTTTCCACTGTCTTTATTTAAGCGTTGAATGGCTGAAAGAGCCTCAGTGCTTGGCTCTAGATCCATATTCACTGATATATGAAAGTGAATAATATTTCGGAGCCTTGTTGATCCCAGGCTGAAAATATTACGGCGGATCAACTTGAAGAAGGATGAATATTTGATGGTTTAGGTCGCCTGGCCTGAAATATTCATTTCCTTTATGTTTGTTTTCCTTCCCCTGTAAGTGCTTGTTATTGTCGATTCAGAGGTGAGCCGAACAATTCTAGTTTGGTTGTTTTTCGGGAGGTTTTCGATTCAGAATCCTTCTTGTCCTTTTGTAGGTATGGGGATGGCGTCGTTAACCTGATTCCTTGAGCTTGATGGTAGTAATATCCTTTCATGACGGTATGCAGGAAAATGTCAAATATATATTTGACGAGGAAATTTTTCATAGGAATTTGTTAAATTTTCTGACGTCGCGTATGTTTGCTAGCGTGTATGTAGTACTAGCATGTATGTATGGAACTGCAAAGTATTTATTTATTGGTGAAAATTTCATAGTTGCTTTTTGAATTGTTTGTCACGAATTTTCGCTAGCAAGTATGCATGGAAATGTTAAATATTTATTTACTGGGAAAACTTTTTATAGGCACTTTTTTCATTGTTGCATGTCGCATATTTTCGCTAGAGATAACCTACTATTCCAATGACGCAGGCTTAATTGATTGATTGATTTTTTATTGTACTCGTATTGAAGCTTTGTTTTGTTAAACCAGTTATTGGCGCCACACGTCATAATATTACATTGTCTGAATCTGAATTTGATGATTTTCCTCGCCGTATTTTTCTTTCGTAAATATCATATTTTTCCCATATGAAGAACACAGGACGTCATCATTATTCAGGTTTCTTTTTTATCGAAGGTCGTAAACCTTCTTTTGTGCTAATTCTTTTTTATTCACTGACCATGAAGAGCTTTTAGATGGGAAGTCATACTGAGGTCAACATTGGGACTTTTCGAGCTTTTTCTATTCCTGTTTTTCGGGGTTTTATTTTTCTCTGTTCATGATTGTCGTCTTTTGCAGTTTACCTCCTGAGATGTTCTTCATCTTATTAGCCAACTAGATAAACATATCTTAGCAGTTCATCTCTAGACAGAATTTTTTTATAACATTAAAGAGGGAAAGACTTATGTGACAGTATTCCCATACGGGCCAGCAAATAGTTTACCAGAGTAATTATGTCCGTATTTGTCATTTAATTATTTCCTTGAATTGTTAGAACGTCAGAAGTTGAGATTATGTGCAAATTCAATTTTAGTTAACAGGGTCACATAAGTTTCATTTTGTAATTGCAGTTGTTTTTCACGTTTGTTTTCCTTTGGTATATCATGTACTTAATTTATTCTTTACTTCTCTATTTCTGTTTCAGTACTGGACTGATTTTAGTATTCTGCGACTTCGCTAATCACTCTATATATATATATAATATATATATAGATATATATATATATTTTATATATATATATATATATATATGTGTGTGTGTGTGTGTGTGTGTGTGTGTGTGTGTGTGTGTGTGTGTCTGCAACTGATTTATCCCTGACAAACGAGTCGAGATAGAAAGAGCAAAACCAGTACTTATACATAAAACATCCTTGGTTTAGTTACGAACACCGGTTTCGGAGTAACTGTCTCCGTCATTAGGTCTGACACAACACTCAGGAAAAAAATGGAAAAATCACTTAATCACAAACGATCATTAGAATACAGTAATGTTACACAGGTATATATATATATATATATTATATATATATATATATATATATATATATATATATATGTGTGTGTGTGTGTGTGTGTGTGGTGTGTGTGTGTGTATGTGTGTACAAAGGTAATGTAGAAGCTTAGTACAAAAAGCAACATTAAAAGATATAAATACCTGCATCATGAAGGCATACAAATACACAGACTAAAAATGAAAAACACAGCATCTCCGTGGAACTCTCGTTGTTGCTGAGGGGTCCCTCGAGTAGTGAGAATGGAAAATGACTCTAAGCATAGGCGGTGATCGCTGTTTTCTGCATGATCGCGAATGGCACTGAGTGGTGGTTTTGCTAAAAGTCTGTTTGTCCTAACAGATCTTCCTAGGTGTTCAAACCATCCTGCACGTGCTCGGCGTTTCGATTTTCCCACCTAAATTGCATTACTCGTATTTATAAACAACATTCTCTCCAGTCGAGTGGGCCCCATGGAGCTGGCAATAGTAGAAAGTCTGTTCACTTTAAAGTTGAAACCTTCCCCCAGAACAACGAGAGGTCCACGGAGATGCTGTCTTTTTAATTTTTAGTGTGTGTGTTTGTATGCCTTCATGATGTAGGTATTTACTTCTTTTAATATTGCTTTGTTTCGTTTTTTTTTATTATGCTTGTACATTACCTATGTATATATATACTATAATAATAATAATAATAATAATAATAATAATAATAATAATAATAATAATAATAATAATAATAATAATAATAATAATAATAATAATAAAAGGAGCCCCTAAAAATGCCAAAATATAGAGAAAATACTATATTTCAGAGACTGCTGTCTCCCTCTTCAGGTAGATGAATGAGAAAAGTTACAGAAAATGTGGTATTATACCAAGAGATCCATCTACATGTAAGCCAATTTAGGTCACTCCCACTGATAATCTTCCTTTAATCCTATTAAGCGTTGGTTTAAAATAGTTGAGTTCTGTTGTCCATACCTAACTAAACGGTCAGTTAGGTATGGACAAAAGAACTCATCTATTTTCAACCATATAAATGGACATAACCACAGAATAAAATGAATTTTGTTTTCACCATATAAATGGACATAACCACAGAATAAAATGAAATTTGTCACATATAGTCTATAGCGGCAACTGCCGGTACAAGAGTCAGATGATGGAACCGACCTTGATTACACAGAGACAGGTAATGAACATCTCAAAGGGCGCATGGGATTCAGATGTCATTTTTAAAGTTTTCATTCAAGCAACACTTAAGAGGATTAAAGGAAGATTAACAGTGGGAGTTACCTGAATTGGCTTACCTGTGGATGGATCTTTTGGTATAATACCACATTTTCTGTAACTTTTCTCATTCGTCTACCTGAAGAGGGAGACCGCAGTCTCTGAAATATAGTATTTTCTCTAAATTTTGGCGTTTTTATGGGCCCGTTTTATTAGATGGAATTCTGTTGTAACAGAACAGTTTTACCAGTCATACACACACACACACACACACACACACACACACACACACACACACACACACACACATATATATATATATATATATATATATATAATATACTGTGTATATATATATATATATATATATTATATATGTGTAATTATATATATTATATATATATATATATATATATATATATATAATATATATAAAATTTCTCCGTATATGTTACACGCTAATGATATAACGTTGGAATATTGAATATAATATATTTTTTCAACAACCATTCATAGCTGCTGCTGTTGCTACAAGCGGTGCATATGATCATGATTAGCTAATCACAAGCAGCTGGAAATGCAAGCTGTCAGTTTTCTCTGATAGCTATTTGTACATTTATATTTGTTTATTATTCAAAAACCTTTGTCAGATACAAATATATCTATGAAGTGCATCTGAAAATGGAAAACGTCTGATGTCCATCTGTCATAAGGGATTTTTAAAATATGGGGAAATTATGACATATTTTTCCAGTAGATTCCTCTTCGTGTTGTAAAAGACAGACTATTGAACTTTCGCTGAGTTATATTCTTTTTTATAAAGAGATTTTTGTCGGAAGATTCTCTCGTTACCGTTGATTTTACGACATTTTTGCTCAAACCCCGCCTGTCTGGATAAAATAATGCCCATATACAGCTGAGGCCCCAAAATATTGTTTAAAGACAAGAGGGAAGTAACTCCCAAGAAAGGGACAGATTAAAGACTTCTGCAGGAGCCGTGTGCTTGATGGTCGCACTCGAGTTTTCGAGACCACTATGACTCTGGCTGGCCCTCGGGTGTCAAAGAATGAGATGGATCGGCGATTATCAAACAAGACTTCGGAAAGTCACGAAAAGTACAGGGAAGGGGAACTTTATTTGTATTATTTGACAGTTGTGTGTTATTATTATATTTTTCATCCGTAATACGTTTTATTGTGGTGGGGTTAAATGTTGTAATTCGAAGAAAAATGTGTGTGTAATTAATGGTTGAAATTAACATGGATATTCATTGTAAACAAAATTCAAATTATTACACTCCATGCTCTCCTCTGAAGGTTATCATTCACATACACATATATTGCATATATATATATATATATATATATATATATATATATATATATATATACATACATATATATATATATATATGTGTGTGTGTGCGTATGTACGTATCCATTTTCAATAACACTGCCATCCCAGGTACAGGTCATTGTCTCCTGTAAGAATCAACATCAACAGCATAAAATTAGTAGCAAACTAATGAATAAACTCACAACAACAGCAACATAGTAAAAATGAACAGAACAATAATAAAATCAACAACAATAATATTTATGTTATTTAAAAAAATTTCACTGAAAGTATAACTAAACCTGACCATATGTCATTGAAAAGGCGTGCTGGAAGCAACTACTAGACAAGGAGGAGCCGGTACACCTTGTGAGGCAAATAAGAAACCCACCAGGTTTGTCACAACAACTGAGGTATGGCATTTCATTCGAATTATCCCTTCTGAGTGACTATGAATGAAATGCTGCCAATTGGGTCGTTGCTAAGTGGGGAAGTTGGGGAAGACACGCTTTTATGCAAGGTAGTTACCCTGACCAGGTAAGGCCGTAGGTACAGTTATACTTAGCTTCCAACTACTTTTATGACTTAAGTATATCTTAGTTTTACCAGACTACTGAGCTGATTAACAGCTCTCCTAGGGCTGGCCCGAAGGATTAGATATATTTTTACGTGACTAAGAACCAATTGGTTACCTAGCAACGGGACCTTCAGCTTATTGCTGGATCCGAACCACATTGTATCGAGAAATGAATTTCTATCACCAAAAATAAATTCCTCTGATTCCGCGTTGACCTAGCCGAGAATCGAACTTCGGACCACCGGATTGGTAGCCGAGAGCGAAATGCACACGGCCAACGTGGAACTACTTTTATGACTTGTACAGCATAGTTGGCAGTGGCCTTGCCTTTCAATTGAAAGACCTGGGTTCGATCCTGATAGACGTCAGAAATTTATATATATATATATAATATATATATATATATACATGTGTGTGTGTGCGTGTGTTTGTGTGTGTGTGTGTGTGTGTGTGTGTTTGTGTATACCCTTGCAAACAAACAACATCCAAGAGTTAATCTGCAGTTAGAGGAAATAAATTCTCGCTAGCGACTTCCAGTGAACTGGGAGAATGAACTAAGTCGATCCCAATGCGCTCTTTTTCTGTTCGTTCTTCGTCCTTAATTGAAACGCTTCTCGTAATAAGTTTTTGAAGTCCAGCATAAACATTCATGGTAATTGTGTCTTGCTTCAAGGTATTTACCCTTTCATAATTGATGAATTACTCACACGGTTATGAATTTTACAAGCCCTACTCTCTCACCTTTTTCGTTCCTCACGAAGAACAGTAACATCCTGTTTTCATAGTTTGTTATTCGTCTTGACAAGTACTGTTCCTGATATTCCGTACCATCATCTGTAGATATGCGTCCTTTTTGTATTGTTATCAGTCACGTTTAGATTTTTAGTAAATATACATCCTTTTTTTAAGAGTAATCCTGTCATTTATTGGTATCGTAAATGTTCATCACTATATTCATCACATTATTAAATGTGGTTCTTGTTTTTTGATAATTATTGGTAAATGTGTTTTCTTTATTAACGAAAATACTTCCTATTTTTTTTATAATGAGCAAAGACTTTTTTTATTTAGCAGAAATAAAATATAACTTTCTAAAATTGTTATTAGGAAGTGCGTGCATGTTCCTATAAAAGAACGTATCACTTGAGAATGAGCATTACCAGAAACATTTCTATCTCTCGTACAGCGGGGTTTGTGACCTAATTCGCCGTAATTCTGCCTGGGTCTGCAGCTCACTCAAGAACTCCCTCAGGCTTAGAGGAAGCCGGTGTGTGTTCTTGAGAATTACACAGTATATTCACGGCTCAAGGAGCAACAATTATTGTTATTGTTGGTTCCTCCTTCGAGGTGACCGTGGGAGGCTGCCTCTTGTATTTAGCGTCACCACTCCTGTTCGGTTTATATTGCAGCCAACGCCAATATTATTTTTAGCAGAAGTAATAGTGTCGAAAAAAACACTAAATTAACATCGCAGTCTTGTATTATGTACATTTTAGTAGATGAAATCTACTGTGTATATGACAAGGGCACATCGTACATAATTGTGCAATATATTTCAAAGTGTAGTTCCCAACCTTGCCATTCCTATCAGATATTTTTCTTATGATGTTTTCCGTAACCTGGACACCGACGCAGTTTGTGGTGTTGCCACGGATTCTGATTGTGCGCTACCAGGTGTAGGCTATTAGAAAAGTTGCTGTATGTTGCGATAAAAAAAAAAAAAAAAATTGAAGTATAACCTTTTCGGAATTTTCAAGATATAATGTCTTCGATGTTCTCTTGAAGCTTTTACAAGAAATTAAATATTTATTGCTTAATTTCTTTCATTAATTCATGTATCAAATAATCAGTTCATCTATACTTCTTACATATAACTATTTTGTTACTAAATCCGCAGCTACCGTAAAAGAGATTTAGTCCATATAAACGTGCTAATCGATCCCTGAGGATCACGCCTGTGTGCAAATCTATCATAGAAATGGACAGATTTACATACTTCATG
>NC_087204.1:48718423-48720923 GCF_015104395.2 Macrobrachium nipponense | reverse complement strand
TCGATACCCCGGTGCTTTCAAAACAGCGTGACTCACTCGTTTGTATCAAGTTCATTGGCTAGTTGACTTGGGGCTTGAATAAATGTCATCCAATAATGCGTCATGAGTAGTGTCGAACACAATTAGTGTAGCGTCATTTAGCATCGTCAAGACATTGGATTTTAAGGTGTTTTTGTTGAAATATATTGTAACTATCAATGTTTCAATAATTAATTGTTTATTTAATTTTTGCTTCTTTTTATGAACAGTTTTAGTTTTCTGTAACAAAACATGTTTGAGATGGCTTTGTCTGTCTGTCCGCACTTGTTCTGTCCTCCCTCATCTTAAAAACTAGGGAGGGTAGAGGGCTGCAAATTGGTATGTTGATTATCCACATTCCAGTCTTCAAATCTACCAAATTGTTGCCCTCTAGCCTCTGTAGTTTTTATTTTAGGTTAAAGTTAGCCACACTAAAGGCCACCACAGCCGGCTGAGAGTTTCATACAGCATTGTACAATGTACAGAAAACTCTTTTGCGCGGAGGAAACCTCGACGTAATTTTTACTTGTTTGTTAATGCAACCAGACCTCTACACAGTAGTTTACCCGGTTCAGAAGCTTTTTATTTTTATTTTTAATTTTTTTTTTCCACATTCATGTTCATGAGCTGAATTTTAAGGGCTTCTCTTCAGCCTTTCTGTTATACATATACACAGTATATGTATATATATGTATGTATGTATATGTATATATATATATGTATATATGTATATATATGTATATATATCATATATACTATATACATATATATATATATAATATATATATATATATATATATATATATATATATATGCGAGTATGTACACTGAATGTTGATGCATTATGCTGTACGAGTGTAAATATAAAACTGTTTATTTATATCTTAGTTGTTTATTCCTCCCAAAGTGTTGATTGAGTTTGCAAGCTCCGCCTAATGTGATTAAACTTTAACTTCCTTCTATAACTATATTTAAATTTTTTTATTTGCGTTATTTGGAATATCAGTCTTTTTCCTGGCTTTTTCTGTAAGGTTTTGTTAATGATTATATTTAATTTTCGTAAAGGTTTAAGGTTTGGACTATTCCAATCCTTAGGTTTGATGAAAGATAGTGACGTCCATTTTCACTTCACGATATTCTCACTCGGTTTTTTTTAATCCAATTTCGAACCCTGCCTTTCATTGGAGCCCTTCTCTCTTCTCTAAACCCTCTCCGTTTTTCAACTCGTCAGCACATTTTGCATCCCTAGACCCTTTTCGCAACCCCACGACCCCTTTGTATACCAAGAAAACAAGGAAGAATGCAATTACTTGGTCACGTCAATCTTGCGAAGCTTGGAAGGCTTGGTCGTCAGTTTCTTTGTTGCACGTGGCGATGTATTTCTGAATGCTTCGCATACTAAAGTCAATCAAATATGTTTGGTTGTTTTGAGATTTTTATCATATAATTCTTTGCCTGGGCCTTTTTTTTTTCCTCTGGAGAGTTCCCCGTATACTTTTCTTCTAAGTTTTCATGTTCAGGTTCTGTAAGTTCTTCTCTTCATCCTAGTAATTCCAGTTGTATGTTGACCTTATTCATTCCTTTTTTGGAGCAATGCTGTCATATTTGCTACAATTCATCTCTTGTCTCCCTTTTCGATGACACTGAGTCAATCAGTTACCTAACAAAAATATATACTTATGTTGATTCATTAATAAATTTATTTTAGTAAAAGTACTTGGATTGTATTATACGTAGATTGCAGTCGGTGACCAATTAGGAACGCCACTAGTTTTTCCTGATGCGTACTCCAAGTTGGATATAAACGTTTTTTTGCAGAATATGAAAAGCTTCACTTTCACTTTCTCTTCGCTCTAATCTGTTACTCGATATCTAATCGTATTATTACAGTTCATGAAAACGAAGAAGCAACATATCCATAGAGATATCTATTTGAGTTTAATTTCCTGACACGTGAAAATCCGTTAATCATGGCAACCTCCTCTCGGGTAACACTGGGCTGGACATTGCAAAAAGTAGAGCAATCCATTCAGTTAACAATATTCGTATTATAGTATATGCTTGATCATTAATGTATTAAAAGTGGAGTTCTGGTATTGTATTGAAGCTGTGCTGATACAATATAATTAATGGAGAGTGCACATGATTTAATGTGTTCATACACATTTTCCAATTATTTGGAACAATGTCAATTTTATTTTGTAGTGCGTATAGGTAATGCCAATTTAGCTATTTTTATTACTTGGTAAATGATAGATGAAACATTTTCTCCAGGTATCACTAGAGAAGTAATTAAGAATAAATGTATCTAGTGATGTGGCAAATGTTATATTTAAGCATGCATGAAATTTGCTATTGCAAGTAACATCAAAAGCTATTCAGCACGCACGGTGATGGTATAACCACATGAGCGTGATAACACATTTATGTGACTTTGATATTAGTCACTTTCTGGAGTACACATTGCTCGGTGCCTAGGGAT